>NC_053028.1:104645706-104933818 GCF_003073215.2 Triticum urartu | reverse complement strand
AAAATCGTCTATTCGCCCCCCTCTTGTCGATATAACGCACTTTCAATTGGTATCAGAGCAAGGTACTCCCTTATTCTATGTGATTTTGGTTTAACCGCCTGGAGTTTTAGTTATGTCGACCATAGGAATGAAGACTGTGTCATGCCCCATCTTTGACGGTCACGAGTATCCCAAGTGAAAGGCCATGATGAAGAAGCGCCTCATGGCGATGAACAGCAAGCTGTGGACCGTCATTGAGATTGGTCTGATCGATCTGTGCAAGATGGCAGAAGCTGATGACATTCGCAAGTACACTCTTCTCAACCTCACGACGAAGGTTGTCATCTGCTCCTATCTGTCTCAAAATCAGTTCAGGAATATCATGAATCTCGATCATGCGAAGCTTATCTGGGACCGTCTCTCTGAGATCTATGAAGGTCATCGAACCCGCGATGATACTTGGTTTTAGGACTTCAAGGAATCTCTCAAAGCAATGACATTCGAATCAGAATCATCATATTTTGCATCATGCCTTATGGCAAAAGATGCTAAGGTAACTGAATGCTATCTATCTGAATCCAGTGATGAATTTGGTCCCAGCTATGTCAAACTTGCTTCCCTTACCACTAAACAACAAAGAGTTTTGGAAAAAGTTCAATACATGCTAAATAAGGGTGATGATATGTTGGGAGAAGAAATGGATCAGTCCAAAGTTTTGGCTGAGAGTCTTCAGAGGCTTCAGTCTAAGTTTGACACCCTTCAAGGTCATCATAACACTCTCTTATCTGATCATGAGAAGCTTTCATATGAATTTCTTCAAAGAAAGCAAGATCTTGAAAAGCTAAGAGTGAGTTATGAAGATCTTTAGAAGGAGCGTGATTCATTACTTGCTCAACAAATCAGCGCTTCTCAGGAAGAATTTGTTCCTCCATGCTTGAAGTGCATTGAACGTGAATCTACTAATTCTTCACCTGAATGTTCAAATGCTGCTAATGTTTCAAATTCTTCACCTACCTCTGCTGTCACTAATTCCTCATCTAAGGACATTGCTAGTATCACTGAAGATGCAGGGCTGAAGGAATTGTACATGACTGGCATGTACAAAAGCCTCAAAGGGCATCAGACTCTTTGTGATGTGCTTAAAAAGAAGATCCTCAATAAGAACCCTAGGAAAGAGGGTATTGCCTTTGAGAGGAAACTCAATGCTGATGGTACATATTGGAAGCCTGAGCAGTACCCCAAAACCTCATGGGTTGCTGCAAAGGAACCTTCAGTTGATCCATCTAACTTATCTGGCTTTGCATGTGAATCTCCTTGTTCTGATGATGAGTCATTTGACTCCAACTATAAACTGTTCAAAAATCAGAATGGTGAAATATTTGCTAGATATGTTGGCACTAACTGCAGGAACGGTCCTCCTATGAAGAAAATATGGGTTCCCAAAAGGTGCCTTGAAAGTCTTCAGGTGAATGTCCTCAGGACACCACCTGTGAAGAATAGGAACCCCAGATCAAATTCTTCATATGAACCAAATTCCTCAAAAGGATCAAAGTCCTCATATGAATATCATCGTGCTAACAACTCTGTTTCGCAGGGAAGAGCTAAGGGCTATGAATATGAGCATTATTCTTCTAATCATTATGTTCATAAGTCCTCGAAAAATTTCTCTGCTTATTCATATGCTTATCCTAACCCCTCTTATGTGAAACGAAATGGACTGGCTGCTATGCCACCTTTCTTGTATGGAGCTCGTAGAGTGATGAACTCTTTGCCACCCCTTCAGATGTGGGTGGTGAAGAAAAAGAACTAATCTCTTCTGCAGGGTCAGGTCTCCAGACGTACGTAATCATCTGAAGAATTTGCTAGAGACCTAAATGTGCCTGAAAGGACGCAGGCTAATCATGAAGAAATGAACTTTCATTTCTCACGTCCTCATACTGCTTTATCTATTCTGTTGCTTGATGAAATTGATCTGATAAATTGATGTCATATTCTTCACTGATGAAGTATATGAGTTTGTAAGTTGCACTAATTCATCTGCATGATGATCAACCCAAAGCCACTGAGTGGGTCCTCGATAGTGGATGTACAAATCACATGATTGGTGACAAGAATCTATTGTTGGATGCTCCCTTATCACCATCGCATATGAAGCATATCATCTTCGCTGACAAAGGCAAAAGTTAGGTATTGGGTCTAGGTAAGGTTGCGATCACAAATGATCGACACATGGACAAAGTCATGCTTGTCGAGTCCTTAGGATACAACCTCATGTCTGTCTCAATGCTTTGCGATCTTGATATGGTAGTTATCTTTGGCAAGTACCGTTGTGTTGTGGTTACGGAAGCTGATAATTCCAAAGTCTTTGAAGGCTTTAGGGGAGGAGACATGTATATTGTTGATTTCTCTACAGGACCGCAACCAGCCGTGTGTCTACTTGCAAAAGCTTCAGAAGGCTGGCTCTGGCATCGACAACTTGGTCATGAAGGCATGAGGAATTTGCACACGCTTGCAAAGAAGAAGCATGTCATTGGCATCGAGAATGTCAAATTCCTCAAGGATCACTTATGCGGAGTCTGTGAAGCTGGGAAGATGACAAAGGCTAAGCATCCAGTGAAGACTATCATGACCACCACTCGTCCATTTGAATTGCTTCACATGGATCTCTTTGGTCCTAACCATTATTCTGCAGTCTCAAATGATGCATCTCAATATGGCTTTGTTATTGTTGATGATTACTCTCGATACACATGGGTACACATTGTTACTTACAAACATGAAGTGTAGGAAGTCTTCAAACGATTTTCCTCGAGGGCTTCAACCAACTTTGGTGTGAAGATCAAGCACATCAGAAGTGACAATGGAACTGAGTTCAAGAATTCTGGTCTTGATGACTATCTTGATGAACTTGGTATTACTCATGAGTTATCTGCTCCTTATACTCCTCAGCAGAATGGCGTCGTGGAGCGCAAGAACAGGACTCTTGCTGAGATGGCTCGCACTATGCTTGATGAATACAAAATGCCTCGTTGTTTCTAGATTGAGGCAATTGATACTACGTGCCACATCATCAATATAGTATATCTTCACAAATTCTTCAAGAAGACTGCCTATGAACTCCTCACTGATAAGAAACCCAATGTAAGTTATTTCAAAGTCTTCGGTGCTAAATGTTGGATTAGAGATCCTCATCACAACTCAAAATTTGCACCGAAAGCACATGAAGATTTTATGCTTGGTTATGGAAAGGACTCGCACACCTACAGAGTTTTCAACAACGTTCTTCACATGGTTGTTGAAACTGTAGATGTGCGGTTCGATGAAACTAATGGCTCGCAAAGAGAGCACCTACCTTCTGTGATAGATGAACCAGCACCTGAGGAAACTATCAAGTTCAAGGCTACTGAGGATGTCATTCCTACTGAAGAATCTGCTGAAGAATTCATTCCAGAACATGAAGAACGTCGAGCTAATGCACCTGAAGAAAATAGTGAAGAAAATGGTGCTAAAGAAAATGCTGATCAAATTCCTCAACGACAACCAGCTCATCCTCGCGTTGCAAAAGAAGTGCAAGTTGAAAAGATCATCAATGACATTAAAGCGCCAGGTCCTCTCACACGCTCAAAAGCTTCACATTTATCTAACTTTTGTGGGCACTATGTTTTTGTCTCTATCACAGAGCCCACTAAGGTAGATGAAGCATTTCTGGAGCCTGAGTGGATTCAGGCCATGCAAGAAGAATTACATCAGTTCGAGCTCAACAACATCTGGGAACTGGTCAAACGTCCAGATCCTCGCAAGCACAATATCATTGGCACAAAATGGATCTATCACAACAAGCAAGACGAAAATGGCCTTGTGGTAAGGAATAAGGCACGACTTGTAGCTCAAGGCTACACACAGGATGAAGGAATTGACTTCGATGAAACTTTTGCACCTGTTGCTAGACTTGAGGCTATTCGCATATTACTTTCTTATGCTAACCATCATGATATCACTCTATATCAAATGGATGTGAAAAGTGCATTCCTCAATGGTAAGCTTGAGGAAGAAGTATATGTTGCTCAACCCCCAGGTTTTGAAGATTCAAAGCATCCTGACAAAGTCTTCAGACTCAATAAGGTCCTCTATGGCCTCAAGCAGGCCCCACGGGCGTGGTATGATACTTTGAAGGAATTCCTTATGAAGAAAGGCTTCAAACCCGGTTCACTCGACCCTACTCTTTTCACTAAATATTATGATGGTGAATTGTTTGTGTGCCAAATATATGTTGATGATATTATCTTTGGCTGGACTGACCAACGTTATAGTGATGAATTTGCCTATATGATGAGTGAAGAATATCAAATGTCTATGATGGGAGAATTGAAATTCTTCTTAGGTCTTCAAATTCGACAACAACGCAATGGCATATTCATATCTTAGGAGAAATACCTCATGGATGTACTGAGGAAATTCGGCATGCAAGATTGCAAAGGCGTCAAAATTCCTATGCCCACAAATGGCCATCTGTGCACTGATGAAAATGGTATCGACTTCGATCATAAGGTATACCGCTCCATGATTGGTTCTTTATTGTACTTATGTGCATATAGGCCAGATATTATGCTTAGTGTTTGCATGTGTGCCCGATTTCAAGCTACACCGAAGGAATCACACCATAAGGCTGTGAAGCATATTCTTTGATATCTAGCTCACACACCAACACTTGGATTATGGTATCCCAAGGGCTCGGCTTTTGATCTCATTGGATATTCTGACTCTGACTATGCTGGTGATCGTGTGGACCGCAAGTCAACATCTGGTACATGTCATTTCCTCGGAAGATCTTTGGTCTGTTGGTCCTCGAAGAAACAGAACTGTGTATCACTATCTACTGCTGAAGCTGAGTAGATTGCCGCTGGTTCTTGCTGTGCTCAATTTCTATGGATGAAGCAAACTCTCAAGGACTACGGCGTCAACATGAAGAATGTGCCTCTCTTCTGTGACAATGAGAGTGCCATCAAGATTGCTGACAACCCAGTTCAATACTCGAAGACAAAGCACATTTAGATTCGTCATCATTTTCTTCGTGATCATGTGTTGAAGGGCGACATTTTTATTGAGCATGTGAAGACTGAAAAATAGCTAGCCGATATATTCACAAAGCCCTTGGATAAGAAGAGATTTAGCAAGTTGTGGTGTGAGCTAAATATCTTATAATCTTCGAATGTTCTTTGAAAAGGACACTCATCCTAACACTTATGCAAAATTGATGACTTAGATGTGCAACACATGAAGAAATATTTTTCTTCAATCAATGAAGAATAACACTCTAAGTGTGAAGAAATTAACGAATAATTAGATTCTCAGAACATACGGAAATTGTACGCGGTGTCTGAAATCATCATTCTTATACGGTGGGTCACGCCACCATCAAAAGTTGAAAATCCTCATTTGAGTTTTTTTGTGTTGAAATTCCTTAGTTGTTTAAATTCTTCAACTTTGCATTGTTTTCACTGTTTCCGTTGTTTTTCTTCATTGGCTATGTACACACACACACACATCTAGGCTATTCTGTTACTAGTAACAGAATATTATTCTGTTACCCTTTTTGAACTGACGGTTTCAGGTGGTTGAACTGATGTTTTCGAAGCGGGTTGAACTGATGCTTTCAGTTGTGTTTAACACATCGTCTTCTTTAGTTTAAAAACTTTTTGTAATTTTTTTGTCGGAACGTGGAGTGTAATATATCGTTGGAAAGCTCTTGACAACCATATTTCAAGTATATAGAACGTTTTGCAAAATCATTATGGTTTAAGAGCAGTTTTGAAAAAACATTTTTTTAAAAACTGAAAACGTGAATCGTATTTTGGACTCAATTTTTAAACGGTTTGTCGGAATTGAGCAAATAAGATGGCGTTGGAAAGCTGGTCAAAATCCGCATCTTCCATATATGTATTGTTTTTTTTGTAATTCTATATGATTTAAAAGTAATTTGAAAAACGGTGAAATTCTGGGCGAAACGTATTTTCACGATTTTTTGCAAACGGTTTGTCGGATTGATGCAAATGATACGGTGTTGGAAAGCTATGTAAAATGCGCAACTTTTTTGTATAGAAATATTTTTCTAATTCCTTACGGTTTAAAAACGAATTCGAATACGGTCAAATTTGATTTTGAACGCGATTTTTTTAAAAAGTTTGTCGAAATGTGGCAAATAATATACCGTTGGATAGCTATCGAAAATGCGAAACTTAGTCATGTTGAACGTTTTCTCTACTTCGCAACTGTTTAAGAGTAATTTTGAATACGGCATGACGGATCCTGCTGTTTTCTCGTGTGAAAAACAGAGTAGTCGTACTGATATATATGTATGTTTGTACCGAGCTATTTTTTGTAGAGTAATTTTGAATGGTTCCGAAAAAGGGTGCTTGTACTGATGCTTGCATGGGTTTGTACTAAGCGTGTTTTCACTAACTAGACTTTGCTCTGTTTTTTGGTAATATTTTTCTCGTAAGTTTTCAACGGTTTACTGTATCGTTGCCCCTGTACTTGTATGTTTTCTATCATCGAATTGAATGATATTTTATTCAAAAATAAAATGTGTTTGTTTTGTTTCCTTTTTTAACTCAACATTTTTTTGACAACGTTGTTCTGAACTTCTCTCATTTTACGACTTGTACTGAGGTACTTACTAAGCAGGATTTTCATGGGGTTTCTTTTTTTGCTTGAACTTTACAATTTGAATTTCTACCATTTCTTTTATTCCGAACGGACCACCGTTTTTAACTCGTACTGAGGTACTTACTACGCCCGAACTGGGGTGGCTGTCGCGGCGCAAGGAAGATGTTGTGCGGCGGCGTGAGGTGAGACGCCGGCTGCGTACAGAGGATCACGTGGAAGCGCTGCGTAGATCGTGGTCTGGCGGCACGCTGGAGGGAGGACCATGGCGGGGCGGCACGCTCGAGGGAGGGGGTGCGGGGCGGCACGCTGGAGGGAGGGACTGCGGGGCTGCGCTGGGGGGAAGGGGTGGCGGGGCTGCGCGCTGGAGGAAGAAGAAAGGCGGGGTAAGTTGGGGTCGCCGCGGCATAGGTCTGGTCTGGCGGCATCGGGGTGCGTCGGGCGGGGGCGTCGCGCGACGGGGAGGGAGGAGGTGGCGTGCTGGCGGGGAGGGGGCAGTGCACGACGGGGGAGGGAGGAGGCGGCGCACAGCGGGGGAGGGAGGGTGCGGCGCACCGGCGGGGAGGCGCACAGCGGGGGAGGGAGGGTGCGGCGCACCGGCGGGGAGGCGCACGGCAGGGGAGGGAGGGGCGGCGCACCGGCGGGGAGGGAGGGGGCGGCGCGCGGGGGGGAAGGAAGGGGGCGGAGCGCCGGCGGGGTGGGAGGGGGCGGCGCGCTGGAGGAGGAGTTGGGGATCGAGAGGGAGGTGGTGGGTTCGGTCACCGTCGCTCCTATATAGGGCCGAGGGGTAACAGAATATTATTCTGTTACTAGTAACAGAATAGCCCTGTCCTATATATATATATATGAGTTTATGTTCTCTACAGCATTCACTTATGGCTATTTCTTCAAATTGGTTTTTCTGCTAAGTGAATGTGATCGGACCCTTCCCCCTCTATGCTATACTCAACCCAATCTGTTCACAAATTCTTCCCACCATCTCAGTCCCCTCTGAGGTCAGCTGAATCTGATCAGTGGCTGTTGTGCGTTCTATTTGAAACTCGTTCAAAATCTTCACTATGTCCTTGTCAGCTGAAGAAATTGCGAACGGAACTTTAAAACCTATCTTATCTAAATTTTCGGCTTTGCCGCTCAAACCGTTCCACATCCCACGATATACTTATCTATTCACGCACGATCGCACACGATCTCCACTTCTCAGTACGTGGGTGACACATGTCAAGCGAACAAGAAGGGTCAGGGGCACGTTCGTCCAAATTCTTCGGGCGAACAATTTTTCACCGTGGCTATAAATACCCCCTTCCCCTTCCTCACTTCCTTTACTCCGCTCGACCTCTCTCCAGCTCGAGCTTCTCAAACCCTAGCGCTGCCGCTACATCATCGTCGCTGGTGAGGAAAAGTTTCACTGCCTCGACCTCATCGCCGTCGTATGTACTCACGCCGGCCGTGGAAATCTTCACTCCGCCGCCTCCGTAGCTGTCTTCCTCCACCAAGTTAGGGCGTGGAAGATCTGCACTGACGAACTTCACATCTCCACATACCAGTTCATTGTGTTCTTCGTCCAGGGTAATTAAAAGTTACTTTTACTGCCCTCTTTGATTCAAATGATTTCTACAAAATCCTCAAAGGTGTTTTTTTTCATATCTTCACACACTAAAACACCTCACATGTCATCTGTTCTTGATTCGTTTCTCTAAGTTATGTTTTTCTTCAAGATTGCTCAAATGTGTGGATTTTTGATCTATACATCTCTGGAACCTAAGACAAAGACCGCTTAGTGAAATTCTTCAAGACTCATCTGGTCAAATTCCTCAAACTTGTTCTTTATAAAAAACCTTATGAGAACGCGTATGGCCTCTCCAAATTCCTTGCAACTATACTCTGTTCACAGGTACTCATGTCAGCTGCTGAATCACTAGGTTCCCATCAACTTAACTCATTTGCAGCGTTCCTCGAAGAAAAGTTGCATACTTCTTCAGAGAATTCAATTGTTCAAATTCCTCAACTGAAGAAAATGGCTGATGGTAAGAAGTCACAGAAAGGAGGAAAGAGGCCTGAGGTCAACAATGCCTTTGAAATATCTGAGGACATCTATGCTGGGTACTGCACACCCCATGAGGAAGATAAAAATCAGCGCGAGGTGCGCATTCAAAAGATTGAGAGGCGATGGGCAAGAGAGTGGAGGGAGTACAGATATGTCACTCCCAAATATATGAAGAAATTTGCACTAAATCCTCCATGCCCAAGACCTCCGTTGGCACATGGTCAAATAGCTGATCCCACTAGCCTCAAGCGTGGTGAGGATTATCTTGATGAATGGGCCAAGCGCCAGGCCAAGTTGTCCAAACAAGTAAAAAATGCAATGAGGAAATTCAACGAAGACTCTGCTGCCGCTGTTGTTGTCGAGGCCTCTGTAAAGCGGAAGAAGGCCATGCCAAAGAAGCCTGCTCGCAAGCCCAGTGCTTCACCAGCAATGCCCTCACGGCCAAGTTCCTCAGCTATGCCCTCACGGCCAGATTCCTCAAAGCCCTCACGGCCAATTCCTCACGCTGCTCCTGCTTCTACAAAATCCTCAGCTCCTCCTCCAAAGTCTTCGGCTGCTCCGACCAAATCCTCAGCACCTGTGCATCTCGCCACATGCCAAAGGACCACAGGCATATCTATTGCCTTAGGAGTCTCTCCAAGTTCCTCAGCTGCTCCCACTCTTCTGAAGAAGAAGACCTCTGCTAGACGAGGTCCTCGACCAAGTCCTCACAAGAAACAAGTTGCTTTCCAAGTGCCCTGTGATGATGATGAGGCTGATGATGAAGAACTTGCTGAAATCATCAGGGACAGGCAACTCAGGGCCGCTAGAGCCAAAGGCAGTAATGTGCCATTAATGTTGGATCCGAAGTTGATCCTAGACTTCATTGACTTGTGGGACAAGGACCCCAACACACCTCTGCCTGAGCTGAACCTCACTCCTGGTCAAAGTCATGTACTGACTCACTTCATTGATGAAGAGAAATGAAAATTTCAACAGGGAAGGAGGATGAAGAAAGCACAGTACAAGAAAGAGCGCTTTCTGAAGCAAAACGTTCTGGAGCTTTCACGTGAAAAATTTGTTGCTCTTCAATCTGAAATCAAGAAACTGAGTGACGAATTTGATCGCTATTATGCTGACTGGCTAGGAGCCAAAGTCAGATTTGTAAAGATAACTGAACAGTTCACTTCCAATGTTGCAGCCCCAACGCAACAGGAAATTCCTCAGGCTGAAGCATCTGCTCAGCCGACTGAAGAAAATGCCAGCACCGTTGATGACAATCAGGTTGCTGAAGAAAATGTGAGTTCCAGGGCTGATGACTGCATTCCAGCCGCTGATGAAATTGCCAGGGCATCCACTAGTGGTGCGCCTGAAGAAAATGAAGAAGTCAGGGCAACTGCATCAGTTGCGCCTGAAGAAATACAACTCAATCCTCTGCTCCTGCGCCTACACCAACTCTGATCCTTCCATCTGCATCAGATGTGAAGAAGACCAAGTCTGCAGAGCATGCAGTGGTGAAGAAAAGGAAGGCATCAACTGCATCAGATTCTTTAGCTCAGAAGAAGATGAAGCCATTGACTAGCTCGTTTGCAAACCCCATTGATGTTGTTCCTATCTCAACCATGCCATTAAAGGACCTTATTCCTTTTGATGAAGAATATGTGATTCCAAGTGAATCTAATGAAGAGAATCCCTCAGCTGCTTCGTCCGAGCAGATGAATGAAGAAATTGAAGTGGATACAATCCTTTCAACACCAGTTGTCTCCTTGCCTATGCCTCAGTTTACTGCTGAAGAGGCCGGCGTTGAAGAAATGGGAGATGAAGATGTGGACAATGGTTGTACCACACCCGTGCTAAGTGATGAATTTTGGGAAACTCAGCACCCCAACTCTCCACTCTTCACACCATTGCAACAAATTTCTCAGTCCCAAGTAACTACTGTACAAATGGGATCTGATGAACCACATGCCACACCATCTGTCCATGAAGAAATTCCAGCCACTAGTGCTGAAGATCATGTAAATGAAGAATTGAAGTCCTAGGCTGCCACTGAAGTAGCACCTGAAATTCCTCAGCCTGTGGAACCTGAGATCGAGATCCCGGAGGTTGTGATGCAATTGACTGACACTCCTCACCCCAAGCCAAAGGATCCATTCTCAAAGAAGCAGAAATTCAAGGCTGATGATTTCTTCGGTGAGTACGTGTTCTTCACTAACTACAATCCTTATGACTCTGCTCGTCTAGGGAGGAAGCGTTTCTGGACTGCAAGCCAGGCCAACTTCTATTCTTCACTGCTTTTCAACAAAGACAAAATCTTCTACCATGAGCATATTCCTCACGTGGACATGGAATCATTACCTTGTTTCTCTCCTGTGCCCAGTGTTCTTCATGATGCAGGCCTCCTCAACTTTTGCTCTGACATTGTTGATTGGAATGAAGAGCTTATTCTTCAGTTCTACGCTACATTGCATATCATAGGTGATCTTGAAGATATCAACACCTGGGTCTTGGACTGGATGACCGAAAATACTCACTATAAGGCACCGGCCTCTGAATTGCTTCACGCCATGCCCATCAGTCCACCCAGTGAAGGAGCTCGCTGCCTGTATCATGAACCAGAACTCATAGCTCATTACATGCAAGTGTTAATGAAGCCTTTGAAGCCCGGTCAAGCCCCAAGGACCAAATTCCTCGTGAAGGATTTACTCTATGTGCCCAGAACTATCTATCGCATTCTGACGAGGACAATGAGTCCCATCAAAGGTCATGACTCATCTGATGAGGAAATAGTTGGCATCATGAAGAATCTGCTATTCAACATCATTCATAGCATTCCTATCAACTATCATGATTTCTTCATGAGGACTCTGGCAAATGCTGCACTATCTCCGTTTGAGCTGAAACCTTATGCACCTTGGATTATGAGATTCCTCAGGACAAGGTCTTCACTCAACTACAAGGCTAATTTTCAGAATCAACTTAGCTTTCTGCCCCCGATTGAAGTCCTCAAGAAGGCTTTTACTTCAACTGATGAAAAGGGCAAGGCTCCTGTAGTCATTGATGAAGGCATTCGTCCATTGGATGGTCAGTTTCGCAAAGCTGCATCTTATTCGACCAATGATGACTCTGCCACACATGACCCTGCTGCCAATGCACCCAAGTCTACTCCTCAAACCACTGCCCCTCATGTGATGAATGACCGTGAGCTTCTGCTTAGTCTTCACAAGAAGGTGGATCGAAACCATAAATGGGTTAAGCGTCAGTTTGGTCTATTTCTTCACAACATGACTGCTACACACAATGTAGTGAAGAAAAACCATTACTACCTCCATGAAGTCTTCGGTCGCACCTGGGCCATTCTATCACATCTGTATGGTGAAGAAGATCTCAAGAAAATGGGTCTCAAGGAAGATTTTGACTGGTCTGCACCTCCACCAAAGAAATTCAAGAAGGTCAAGGTTCCTTCTTTGGTGTCCAGCTCATATTCTTCATCACGTGATACCGACGAGTACGAAGACTTGGACGACACTGCGGCAGGCCCTTCCACAACAAACGACCCCAACAACGCTGACGCTCCTTCATCAACTTGATATTCTTCAGGGGTGTTAGTCCTCATTTTTGATCCTTTTGGTCATTTGATGACAAAGGGGGAGAAATTTGAGTTAGTCTTCAAGCGGGTCTATCTTATATGGGCGTTTTTTTTGCTAAGTTACAACTCTTGTTCTTCTGAAACTTTATTGGATTGAGTTGTAAACTTAAACCCGATGGTGCTCTGATACATTTGATGTGTTTTTCTGCATGCTTATTCCTCATATATGTTAATGCACGCATGCTGAATTACATCAGTCACCATATTTCATCATGCATTTCAAATTCCTCATTATGATATGTCAAATGCGTGTATGAATTACAAGATATAGGGGGAGATCTCCATGATTCAACTCTTCAAGTGTGCAATGCTTCAAAAGCAAATTCCTCATCATGCACATCTTCAGGGGGAGTTCTTCTATATCTTGCAATCAAATTCCTCAATATTAGTATTTACACTTCATATGTTTATCCCCGTTGAAAACTTAACCTATATTGTCATCAATCACCAAAAAGGGGGAGATTGTAAGTGCATCTAGTGCCCCTTAGTGATTTTGGTGTATTGAAGACTTATAGGTTAAGGGACTAATGTGTTTTTGAGTGTACACAGGTCTATAAGTCTATGAGGAGTTTGATATTTACAGAGAAAGTCGACCCCTAAAAATGAGGTTCTTCGACTGAAGACTTTGGATTTCTGAAGACTTTGAAAGTGAAGAAATTGGTGCCCCCTAGGACTTGGTATTCATTCGAGGAACATGAAGCATGAAGACTTTTGTTTTCGTAGTTTCATTTTATCTTTCTTGAGTCAGAGGAAACACCGTACTGTTAAAGGGGGTCGAGGAAATACTAAGGAAAAATTTCCATGTGATGCTCAACTCAAAATCCTACACCTACTAATCCCTTCGAGTGAAGCCATTGGAAATCTCATACAGTTCAGCCATATTCTTCAGTGACAGAGATGAAGTTCTTTTGGTCTCTGAGGAATTTGTTCTGACTGAGGAGTTAGGAATTCGCCAGTGCGGATTGCCTACACAGTGAGGAACATGATAGCCCTGAGGAATTTGTTACTCAAATTTTCGACCGTTGCTGTGCTACGCGCCAGCTGTCCCAAAATATCCACCCACCTAACGGTCATATCATTGAAGGGCATTTATGTCTTATCATGTCGGGCTGCTCCCTAGGCTATAAATAACCGCCCCCTACAACCACTAGCTGGTTGGCTGCTCCGAGAGAAACTGACACTTGTCATTTGAGAGCATCCCATCCTCCGAGGACTTTGAGGGAAAATCATCAAGTGAGGAAAACACAAACCCAAACACCTACAAACCCCAAGTGATTGAGCATCACTGAAGCGATTGATTCTGCGTGGATCCGACGCTTGTTACCTTTGAAGACTATGCTTCTTCCAGACGGTTAGGCGTCAAGGTCTAGAGCATCCAAGAGGAATTGTGGATCACCGAGTGACCAAGTTTGTGAAGGTTCGGAAGTCACCTGAAGACTTACCACGAGTGATTGGGCGAGGTCTGTGTGACCTTAGCTCGAGGAGAATACGGTGAGGACTGTGTGTCCTCAGGTTTAAATACCTATCTGCTCCAACCAGATGTACAACTGAGACAACAGTTGGAACTGGTCTACCAAATCATTGTCTTCACCAAGCTCACTGGTTCTATTTCCTCAACTCTTTCATTTCCTCATAACTGTGTTGAGTGCTTGTTTGTATCTGTGTTTGAAGACTTTCACTGAAGACTTTCTCAATTTTCTCAGTTCAATTTCTTCAGTTTGTTTGTCTTCATCCTATGTTATCATGTGTTTACGCTTTCTGTACTCTGTGCTTGTCTTCATTTCATCATGATGACTATGCTTGTGTTCTGTTATGTTTACTTTTGAGTACTTATTCCGCTGCTAATAGTTCTCCGCTAAGGAATTTCCTCACCTGCACATTCCTCAGTGAAGAAGTCATAAAAAATCGCCTATTCACCCCCCTCTAGTCGATATAACGCACTTTCATTGCGCATCACTTCTGGCTGAATCATGCGCCCCATGCGAGCTCTGCAGCTGATGCCAGCAGGCGTCATGCGCCATGGCGGCCACACCACAGATGGCCATGTCGCCGCCTCGCTTGACATTGCCGGCCGCACTCGCTAGGCTTGCCGAAGCATGTTGTTGTCGTGCTCGCCAGGGCCCCGTGCCATCATACGCCATGGCCACCGTCACGCGCGCAAAGCGCATTGGCTGCCATCCTGGCCACCTCATCGTCATGGACCGCAAGCTCCGCTGTGAACCGCCGGAGAGGATTCACCTCTTCAGATCCGGCGGTTGACTTTAGTGGTGATATGCAAACTATGACCGAAGGCTTGACGCAAAGGGATGATTGTGTAGTGATGGCGATCGCGCATCATATGTTGTTGGGGAGATAACTATTGGGTTAACTCGCCCAGGGGGGCCAGGTTAAGCCATGGCGGTTTATCAAGATGAAGCCCATAAAGATGTTCAAGATGGCGGTTCACTACGAAGACTCGTTTAAAGGCCCAGAGCCCGGAGGCGGCTAGAAGCCCATGAGTGTAAACCGCCATGTATGTATGACTTGTATTGTAAGGCATGTATATTTGGTCACCGAGCCGGACATGTTGTTATAAGACGGCCGGGACTCTATAAGCCACAGGGCATCAACCTGTGTATATAAAGGGACGACCCAGCGGCGGTTTAGGACAAGAGACAACAGATCGAAAGCTAGGTCAAGCGTATTCACTCCCTGGCAATCGAGACATATGCAATACCACCTCAAACTGGATTAGGCCTTTACCTTCATCGCAAGGGGCCGAACCAGTATAAACTTCTATGTCCTTTGTCCTCTTTAACCCCTTTAAGCTAACCTGGTGCGATGGCTCCACAACTAAGTCCTCACACGAGGACATCTGTAATCCACGAGCCGCCGGCGTGCAACTCGAGCCCACCCTGCACATGAGCGAGAGGAGAGTATGGGATCCAGGAGAGAGAAGATGGTGGTGACTGCGAGCACCGGAATGAGAGAGGGAGATGTGTATAAACCTCGCAGAAAAACCTTACATCAGCATTGGTCCTTCTTTTACTTTCCGAACCGTTTTTTCTCAAAGATTATATCACTTAAACGAATCAATGGTGCTAAGATATGCAATTTTTTAGTTTGTGGACTTTCTTTTTAACAAGGTTTGTGGAGTCAAACGCCGGTCGAGAGGAGGGATTAAATTTGGGGAAACATTTTACGCCAGGGCACCGGCCGAAACGCTCGGCCAGTCGCGTCGCGTGCGTTCGATCCATGTTGATCCAGAGTCTCTCGCGCGTCCTTCTCCTAGTTTTTTTCTTTTGCCTTATCTTCTTCTTCCTTCCACCACTCAACCTGTCTCCACCTTCAATCCCCCCTTCCCTCCGCGACCTCAGATGCTGCCGCCGAGCGCCGCGGCTTCTCCCGGTAGACAACCACCGGGCGACCCCTTTGTCTTCTTCTTCCTTCTACCACTCAACCTCCCTTCACCTTTCATCCCCGCCTCCCCCCTCGCGACCTCAGGCGC
The DNA here is from genome assembly GCF_003073215.2 of Triticum urartu. Taxonomy (NCBI): domain Eukaryota; kingdom Viridiplantae; phylum Streptophyta; class Magnoliopsida; order Poales; family Poaceae; genus Triticum; species Triticum urartu. The sequence continues at coordinate 104,918,017 of NC_053028.1, read as the reverse complement.
TACCGCCGAGCGTCGCGGCTTCTCCGGCGAGGCCACCACCAGCAGACCCCATTAGGTTGATGCACGAGAGACCTGCCGATGATGGTGTCGCGAATGCTACAACCACATACCACAAAGCTACAATCAGCTTGCGAAGATGCTACAACGTGTGCACAACGGAGCTACAATCGGCAACGTGTGTCACCAAATGCTACAACCGTTCGACAAAAAAGCTACAACCACGTTCATCCGAGCTGCAACCCGAGTTCGCCGGAGTTTGTAGCCACTATGATCCAGCGATATTTGCTACAACTGGTGTCGATTTTTGCTACAACCGGTGTCTCATTTTGCGGCATTGCCATAGCCGGCGTCGGGAATTTTTGCTACAATGTTGTCACGCCGTGCTACAACCAGCACTTCAAATTGCTACAACCGGCACACGAGAATGCTACCACCGCTGACTAAAAAGCTCCAACCAGAGATACATGGAAACTGAGGCGGGGCGCCATGGAAGCTGCAATCGGCACCTGAGAAGGTACAACTGTTGATGGGAAAAGCTCCAACCGGCAAACAAAAATGCTTCAACCGAAGGTGACAGAAGCTATGGTCAGAGGACGAAAGCTGCAACCGGCTATGTCAAAGCTACAACCAGCATTTGCAGAAGCTTCCACCATGTACTATGATGACCATGGCGAGTTTGCGACTCAACAAGTTGGCGGGCTGCAACTAATGTTGCCGACGACCGTGACAGCGACAACTGAGGGACCCCGATGAGCGTCGACAGCGGACCGCGGGCGATGGCGTCGTGGCTATGGGGGGCGAGCGGGTTGCGGTGTCGCGGCTGTAGCAACGCATCAAACGGCGGCTGGGGGCGAGCGCGCGGCGGCCGGGAGCGAGCGCGCGCTGGCCGGGGGCGAGCGCACGGCGAATCTGAAGTAGGAGGGAAGGGGGAAGAAGATGATGACGTGGGAGAGGGGTGAACGAACGGCCCTAATCCCGCGCATCAGGTGGCTGGGGCTAGCCGGCGCCTAGCAGTTCCCTTAAATTTGCTTCAGATATCAGCAGGGTAGGACTTGCTTGTGATGCACCACTGACTCATGTGGAGGAGTGGGAATTTAGCCACTGCGTGCGTGGCGTGGAAAGGAGAGCCATCACTTCCCCTTCCTCACGCCCGCTGCGCTGCGATAATCAACGACAATCAGCTGACTACCCAGATCACTCGCTAATGGAGTCCCCCGGGTAACCCACCACACACACCTGACACCCCCCCCCCCCCCAGTTTCGAGGCCCAGTCTTCCATGTGCCAGATCGACCCCAGAGCCGCGCCAGAGCAGAGGTCCCCGAAGCATGCGCGCGGCTTCACCGGAGGCGCGTGATGGGGCTGGAGGCCGGCAAACCCAGCTCCTTCCTCAGGTGTGACCTCGCCTGCTCCCTCCCCCTTTTTCTCACGTCACATCCCATCGTCTTCCCGTGGCCTGGAATGAATTCCGCCTCGCCGTCCTGGGGCGAAAGCTGTGCGCGGATTCAGGCGGTTTCTATCACTTCTTGGGTGCAACACTCTGATTTCAGCAGTGGCAAATGGGTAGGATTTGGATTTGAGTGAGGCAGTCTAGTTTTCACCTGAGAATTTTGCCTACTTTCATTGAAATGTTGGGGACTATCTGAAACACTGGACAGAGCCTTACCACACAATCTATTTTTCACCTGACAAGTATGGCTGGTTCCACTGAAATGTTTGACACTACTACCTGAAATACTGGATGGAATCATTGGTCTTTACTATCCATTATTGAGTATTGTATAGGTGGACCTATCTGGCTGCCTGATATGATAATTTTCTAAAAACAGTTGATAGTATATGAAGAATCCATGTACATGGCAATTTGGCAATTATTAAGCCATATGTGTGGGGCTACTAACACTGGCAAAGAACAACGAACAAGTTGCAATCATGGTTATTTCATAGAAAAAGTAGGGATTGAAAAGGGACATGTTCGGGACTGTTCGGGTATGTTCACGGATGTTTGGGAGCCAAATTTGTAAATCATGGTTGTAGATGCTCTCGGTCTGACATAGGGAGGCCGGAAGGGACTTGGAGTCTGTATCGATACCCTGTAATACTGTGGTTGGGCAACTTGCTCTTTCTTCTATGAATATTTTTATTTTGAACCGAGAAACCGAGTCGGCATCACATATTGAGATTAACGAAATCACCACACACTCGTAGTTGATGGAAAAGTCTCATCTTTCTGAACGAATATCGTTGAAAAGTCTGAAATGAATCTAGACAAATACGAGCACCAGTTCCAAGTCTAGAAATTTAACCCTCGTGGGGTTGGTTCCACCATAAGGAATCCAACCATCTGAGCTATGCTCAATTCTCTTCTATGAATATATGATATACATGTTTGTGCGTATTCTAGAAGAAAAAAACTTTTAATAATCGCCTCATCTATCATTAAAGTTTTGAAGTTTTTGCAATTACTAATTTTAACAGGACTAGCAAGTAAGGAAACTCAAGTAAGGAAACTAAGGAAACCGACACGCCGCACTAGGACAGGTTTACTCATGGCATTTTCAACTCTAGCCCGTAAATGGCTTCGGTATATGTTTGTTTTTATGTCCGGATATGGTCTGTGAACATGATGCTGGACGGAGCCATATAGAGCTATTCACAAATTAATCCGATTGGGAGGAGAGAGAGAAGAGGGGGACCATGCATGCGGTGGGATTTGTAGTGTGGTGTTCAGTTGGGAGGAAAGAGAGAAGAGGGGGGCCTTGCATGTGAAGAGAGAGAAAAGAGAGGAGGACCATGTTGTTACTTTTGGTTGGTCAAGTACATGTCCGGACTACGGCAAAAATCCCCCATGTTTTGTCTCGGATTTGCCGAAAACGGACGTCCGAACCACTTCGCGGATCGATGGGGTCCTCATTTGATGACAAAAATTGACACAAATAATCCGGACACCATAACCCGGACGTATACCAAAGCTTTGAGGGTCTCATTTGAAGATGCCCTCAAACATAGCTACCACATGTAGCCTCTATTAATTTTTCAAAGCTAACACATGGAAACTAATCTCTAGTATATCTGTGTGGGTTTATTAGTCTTCATCGTATTTTGAGTTAAATTTGATCACATATTTGACTAGTAAAATATTAATGTATGCCATAAAAATAAATCATTCAATTTGTATTTAGATGTAGCTTTCAATGATATTACTATTGCTATGTGTAATATGTGTTTTATTAGTTAAAATTACGGCCAGAAAATGACCAAAATATTAGTATGCAAGATAAAGTTAGTATTTAGAGTATCTCTAGCAGACCCCTTAAACCACGGAAGTAAAAACGCGGTTTTCAGTTCTTGGAAAACACATTTTAAGGGTTGGTTTGAGCTGCGGCTGAACATAGCCCTCAAGTTAAACAGTAAAACACAATATTCACTTACATTTCCTCCACGTCTTCTTCTTCCTCTCACCCATGTCCACGATCAGCTAGCTCGGCGGACACCGCACAAAGCGGCCAAATATGAAGCCGCCGGCGTTTAGGACGGCTCACACGAAGTGCCCCTAGCATCCGTCGCCATAGCTGAGCTAGCTAGCTAGCTCCTCCATTTGCCGTAGCTAGCTCGAATCAATCCGCTAGCTAGCTAGCTAGCTACTTGCTACTTGTGAGTTACGCTGGGATTTCCTTAAATAGAAAAGCATGATGTAGTATAGTAAAAATAAATATTTCTCTCAGTTAAAAACCACGATTATCAATCCAGTAGGAGAACCACACAACACCTCGTGAACAACACCTACACACAAAATAACAAATACTTGCACTCAACACAAACAAGGGGTTGTCAATCCCTTGACGGTTAATTGCAACGATCAAATCTCGTGGTGATGGATGGATAAACAAAAATACAAAATAAAATAAAATTAAAATAAATTACAGCAATATATTTTTGGATTTAAATATATGATGGAAATAGACCCGGAGGCCATAGTTTCACTAAAGTCTTCTCTCTTAAATAATATAAGGTGGGTAAATGAATTACTCTTGGGCAACTGATAGAAAAGCGAATAATTATAATGATATTCATGACAATGATCATGTATATAGGCATCACATCCGAGACAAGTAGACCGACTCCTATCTGCATTTCCTACTATTACTCCACACATCGACATCTATCCAGTATGCATCTAGAGTATAGAGTTCATAAAGAATGAAGTAACGCTTTAAGCAACATGACATGATGTAGAACTCAATCAATACTAATAAGCCCCATCTTTTTATACTTAATGACAACGATACAAATACATGTCATGTTCCTTTCTGTCACTGGGTTGAGTAACGCAAAATTGAACCCATCACAAAGCATCTCTCCCACTGCAAGAAAAATCAATCTAGTTGACCAAATCAAATCAATAGATCGGAGAGAAATGCAAAGTTATAATAACCATGCATATAAGAATTCAGAAAAGACAAATAATATTCATGAATAATCTGATCATAAAACCACAAGTCATCAGATCCCAACAAACAGACCGCAAAATAATTACATTGGATATAACTCCAAAAACATCAAGGAGAACATTGTATTGAACATCAAAATGAGAGAAGAAATCATCTAGCTACTAGCTATGGACCCCTAGGTCTATAGTAAACTACTCATACATCATCGGAAGGGCGACAAGGTTGATGTAGAGCCCCTCCGTGATCAATCTCCCCTCTGGCATAGTACTGGAGAGGCCTTCAGATGGGAACTCGCGAGAACAGAAAATTGTGATGCCGAAAATTATTTTTGACTTCCTCCTTGGCGAAGGGGGAATATTTGGGTATTTATAGAGCTGAGATTAGGTCAAGAAGAGCGACGAGGGGCCCACAAGCCTGCCCCCCCCCCCCTTCAAGAAAAAATTAATCTAGAAGTTTCTTCGTTCAAAAACAAGCAAAAAATAGAACTGACACTGGACACTGAGTTAATAGGTTAGTCCCAAAAATGATATATAAATGCACATGATTGCACAATAAATATCCAAGATTGATACTATAATATCATAGAATAATAAAAAAATTATAGATACGTTGAAGACGTATCACTAGCTAGCTACCTCCTCCGCCGGGAGAGACACGGGTGGGCGCGGCGGCCGGGGCAGGCGGCCGGCAGCCGGGAACGGGCGTACGGGAGCGAGCCATGAAGGTTCCGATGGCAGTTGGACTCCCGCCAACGGTCTTTCGTATATACATGGCACCCTCGAGTTGGGTCCGAAAACCTTATTTTCACAGGTTCAATGGGGATGTATTCCATGTCCCTTAAAAAAATTACAGGTCGGAGTCATTTACGAGTTCTATTCGGGTCGATTTTTCGCCTAAAATTGTAAACTGACAATTATTTTATAGTTTCATGTGTTTTAAGAGGTCTGTTAGAGATGCTCTTACGCTATAAGCAAAACCTCTACTACTAGTCCGTAGGACATGTTTGGCTTATTTTCCAACATCGTCAACCCCAATGCGACACAGGTAGTCCCCCACTTGGATGCTAGAGAACAATGTAACAGTTCGATCGATTTTGTTGGCTAATTGTTACATTTGGATCACGTAGAATAATTAATGAGTTTTTGTTTGAAAAGCTTTTAATCCATTCATCTTCAATCATGGTAGTACAACAAATACTAGAAATAATAAAAATTACATCATGATCCGTAGACCACCTAGCGACGACTACAAACACTGAAGCGAGCCGAAGGCGCGCCGCTGTCATCGCCCCTTCCTCACTGGAGCCGGGCAAACCTTATTGTAGTGGACAGTCGGAAAGTCGTCGTGCTAAGATCCCATAGAACCAACACACCAGAACAGCAACCGCCGCGGATGAAGAGTGTAGATCAAAAGGATCCAACCTGAAAACACACGAACGAAGACGAACGACGAATAGATCCGAGCAAATCCACCAAAGACAGATCCGCCGGAGACACACCTCCACACGTCCACCGATGATGCTACACGCATCACCGGAACGGGGACTAGACAGGAGACCTTTATTCCATCTTCATGGAGCCGCCGCCGTCTCGCCTTCCTGAAAAGGACACAAACCCTAATAAAGCTTGAAAAAAGATATGAAAACGGAGCCCTCCCACCGGCAAGGGCCGAGATCCACTCCGCCTCCATGGCCCTAAGGCCATCAGAGACGGGACGGACCGGCTCCGGCGCTGATAGGAGGCAAAGAACCCTAATTTTGGGGAGGCGGCGGCCGGCTATATTGGTGGCGGCGGATGGGTACAAATAATTAATGAGTTGAAAGAGAGAAATGAAAAAAAAAGCTTGTCTTCTCTTAGCTAGAGATACTCTCTTAATTAATAGTAAGAAAGTAAACGTCTAAAAAAAGACCATCTCAATCATATAAAATGACATATCATATTCACATGTTTTCTATAGTTTAATTTTAATCGTCCCATGTACAGGATAACCTATTGTATAACATGTTTTATTGCGTTCTCTAAATGATATGGAATGGAGTATATCATACAAGACAGGATTCCATGCTACTTCCTCCGTTCCATAATATAAAAGTGTTTTTAACACTACACTAGTTTTAAAAACGCCTTATATTATGGGACGGAGGGAGTATTTACTTGTCTAGTTTTGTGATGCATTTGAGCTTTGCAGCTGAGGACCTGATGAAGAATGCCGAAGTGCAAGCCATCGTCCGGGGCCCTAAGACACTGACCAAATCATATCACGTCCCGCACCCGGCCGACCACAACAACATCCCGGTTCTCTACGGCACTCCTTGGACACCGTGCACCTTCTGCCTAGGAGATCATGTAACTGCTTCAGTAGGCCATGCCAAGACTGGCTTTACACTTGGATGAAATGCCAGCATGATGTTTCCTTGCCCAAAAACCAAGGGAAGGAACAGCATGGCACTAGATACAAGAGGAGATTCCGAAAAAAAATGCAAAGGTCGGACGGTGCTGAAGATTGGCGTGCCACCGAAGCTGGGTTTTCAAGATTTTGTGGATGCTCTTGATCCTATTTCCGAGAAACAAAATGTCACTAGCTACAACATTGATATCGTACCTATGTGGAGTTTACGTCCTAGTACGAGCTATGAGTATGCTAGCTTTAGCGGTACTTATCATGAGTTTGAATGCAAAACGTATTTGACGGTAAGGCTTACTCCTACACACTTGCATCTCATCCTCTCAGGGGTATTGATTTGTACCAAAATATATTCTAATCTTTGCCATATTTCTTGGTGATAAACAGATGTATGATGCTACAGTAGGCGATGTCACCATTTCTGCGCGACAAGTCACCGCCATTGACTTCACGATGCCATACACGGAGTCTGGTGTGTCTATGCTTGTGCTCGCTGAGGATGAATCGGGTACTGTTAGTTGGATATTCCTAAAGCCTCTAAGTAGGAATCTTTAGTTAGCTACCATTGCCTTCTTCTTCTATACTGGCTTCGTTGTGTGGATGATTGAATTACCCAGAAATCAAGAGTACCAAGGATCAAGTTTGAGAGAATGTAGCACTGCCCTCTACTTTGTTTTCTCTACTTTGACGTTTTCTCATGGTCAGCACCTCAATCTATAACTCATGACAATATTTGATGCCCTTTCAGTATTTTCATTAGTTTCTTACCATAGTTGTAAAAAACATAATCTTTTGGTTGTTCCATGCACAGGTCAAAGTATTAGAAGCCCCTTGTCAAAAATTGTCGTGGTAATATGGTGCTTTGTAGTGCTGATTCTGGTACAGAGCTATACATCAACCTTGTCATCCATATTAACCGCAAACAGGCTCCGTCCTTGGGTGATTGATCTAGACCAGCTCCAACGCAGTGGTGACTTTGTAGGATACCAAGATGATTCATTTGTGCGGTCCTTCTTGATGAATTGTCATAATATCAGTGAAAGTAGATTAAAAAACTACACAACGAAGGAAGAATATGCTGCCGCTTTGAGGAAGGGGTCCAAGAATGGAGGGGTGTCAGCTATCGTCGGTGCAGTCCCCTATTTAACGTCTTTCCTCTCTCATAGTCGGTATGAAGACGATTTTACGATGCTTGGGTGCATGTACATGATTCCTGGATTTAGTTTTGTAAGCTTCTCAACCTAATGATTTGGTATATTCATGATTTGTTATTGCAGCGCTTGCTGCATTATTAGGGCTACTTTCTAACATTATGTCCTTATTGTCAGGCATTTCTTCTAGGTTTTCCGCCAGCGCATAATCTTTCAACTGCCATCCTGAACCTACCAGAAAGGGTTAGTGACACACAAATAGAAGTGAAATGTTTCGGCACAACTTTACCTCTGATGGGTGCTGACAGTGTCCCTAGCATTGATTTTGCGCCTCTTACTTTACAAAGCTTCTCCGGACTCTTCGTCATCACTGGATCCGTTTCAACTATAATGATATTGATAGTCATTGTGAGGTTGGTTTATGCCAAGTGCACCAGGTCGAGAAACACCGTCATGGAAAGCGCCGGGGACAATAGTGCCGAGGAGGATCCCCGCTCGATGCAGAATGGCATGGGCGACAACCCTAGCTCTGACCAACAACTCCTCCACAAAGCCGAAGATGATAATTTCCAGGGTGTGCGTGAGGGCGGCGAAAATGATGGGGGTGCTCAGCCTGACCCAATGCAACAAAATGTCATGCACGGTGGTATCACCCCTGCAGGACACTTCCAGATTGAAACTAACGATGTTTGATTCGAGAAATACCCGACATGAAGGGAAGCATCGGATACGAGGAATGTGAGAGAAGTACTACAAACCTTGGAAGTACTTCTCTTGTGATTGAAGTGATGTTGCGCTCTAAACCTTGGACCAATAGAATTAGCCCGGTTTTCTTCTTCCCACTCTTTACGAGAGATAAATTGATGTTCAAGGAGTGATGTATGTATTGTCTATTCAGACTGATATTGCTACCTCACGCCTTTGAATCAACCGACTTAATAGATTCTTTGATTCCATTGCAAAAAACAAACCATTTGGACATAGGCATAGTCTCCACATGTAAGGTTCATTCTTACGGTGTAACTTTCATATGAGTATTATGTTTATATATCTATTTTTTACTGTGATCTAATGGTTCTATGTGCATTTTACAAACCCAAATATTCAAAGTTGGTGACTTAGGGGGATGGGGGTACCTTTTCTTTGCGGGGTAACTTAGAGGGTACCTTAACCCTTAACGAGTTAGGGCAATAGTTTCCACGGGATGCAGCCCCAGCTCCAAAGGTGATCGAGGTTCTCCATTGTCGTCATCCTCCTCCACTGGTGTATCTCGGCCTCCTCCTCCACTGCTGGCCTGTGGGAGTGTGCGGTGAGCTTTGATCTATTAATGGGAGTATGAGTTTCTGTCTCTTGGGGCATTAGGTAGGTCTATGTGTGACGGTGGCGAGACGATGCTGTCGCCATTGACATGTAATAAGGTTTCCCCGCCTGGCCCTCATTCCCACTACTAGGGAAAACTCTAACAGTAGCGCGGGGTTTTGGTCTAGCAGTAGCGTGGGTGGGCGCGCTACTAGTACGGCGTTGCAGCTAAACTTTAGCAGTAGCGTGGTTCACCCACGCGCTACTGCTAACTCAGATAGCAGTAGCGCTTGCTCTATCCAGCGCTACTGATAGTTACTGGTAGGCAGTAGCGCATCGAGGACCCGCTACTACTACTCGTCTGTATTCCATTTATCTATTATTTTATAGTATATTTATTCACCGTTATGCAAGTTTGGATACAATAGCAATTAGAGATTGTTATATCATTATGATCATGATGAGTTATTATATCATGCTCATAGTATTATAATAACTCATCATGCTCATATTAATGATATAACAACTCAACATCATCATAATAATAATAACTGATCATCATTATCATAATAACAAGTCATACACATCATCATCATAGTCATCTAACAGCTCATCATTGTAGCACATCACTCGTCATCATCATAATAACAACTCCTCCTCGTCATCATAGTCATAACCAACACTAGTTAATTGTTCTTAGGACATGATGAATATTGGCTACAACCTGCTACCTTCTCTAAGGTAAAATAGCGTAAAACATGATAGACCCTAACTCTCCATTATGGTGAATGGAGATCATCTTGTCTCCGATTCATGGGTACTCCCTCTCTGATATATTTGATCATCGGTGATGGTAGCTCCTCCTGTCATTCGAAAGTGCATTACACTATTGGAATCAGGAACTTTGCCATCAGCCGCTTCTTTGTTGTCAGCTAGCTGATGGCAAAGAGGGTCTTTGCCATCAGCTTGAGGAAACCTGACAGCAAAGAGCAGCTGACCGCAAAGAAGGTGTTTGCCGTCAACTCCCTCTTTGCCATCAGCTAGCTGATGACATAGAACCTCTGCCGTCAACTAGCGGACGGCAAAGAGGCAGGGTGGGCCGATAGGGGGGGGGCAGCTAACGGCCACTTTCTTTGCCATCCGCTAGCTGACGGCGAAGAAAGTGGCCGTTGTAACGTCTATTAGCTAGGCTCTTTGTCGTCAGTTAGTGGACGGCAAAGAACCTAGCCCTATATGTATCAAAACGCCCTCGCGCCCTGTCCCTCTCTCTCTCCTCATCCCAACCCTGCGCCGCCGCCCCACCCCGGTCACCCCCTCGCTGCCGCCCCGCCCCGGCCGCCTCCCTCGCCGCCACCCCTCCCCGGTCGCCCCGCCCCACCTCGGCCGCCCCGCTGCCCCGGCCGCCCTGCCAGACCACCCCGACGCCCTGCCTCGCCGCCCCAGCCACTCCGCCCCGCCTCGCCGCCCCGGCCGCTCCAAGGTGAGATATTTTCATATTTTCTATTTTTTTAGATTTAGTTTAATTAGGTTTAGTATAATTTAGTTTAGGTTTCTGGTTTAGTTTAGTTAGTTTACTAGTTTAGTTTACTTAGTTTAGTTTAGGTTTAGTTTAGTTTGGATTTAGTTTAGTTAGTTTAGTTTATGTTTAGTTTAGTTTACTTTAGGTTAAGTTTCTGATTTATTTTGAACATGTGAAATTTATTGTTATTTTTTTAGTTCAAGCATTTATTCCCGCTTCAACGTCGATGATGCCTATCCCGCATCCTCGTCGTCGACTCGGCGGAGGAGGCCTGCTTGATCAGAGGGGCCATGTCCGAGACTGGGCTCCGCCGGGCTGGTACCGGGAGGTTCTACCTTCCGGGGGGCGCAGGTTGGTGAGGAGTCAGCCCGTCGTTGACCCGAACCTTGTTTGGTGGCGGTCGCGTGGGCAGTTGTTGGGGAACGTAGTAATTTCAAAAATTCTCCTACGCACACATAGGATCATGGTGATGCATAGCAAGGAGAGGGGAGAGTGTTGTCCACGTACCCTCGTAGACCGTTAAGCGGAAGCGTTATGACAACGCGGTTGATGTAGTCGTATGTCTTCACGATCGACCGATCCTCAGTACCGAACGTACGATACCTCCGCGTTCAGCACACGTTCAGCTCGGTGATGTCCCATGAACTCACGATCCAGTAGAGCTCGGGGAAGAGTTTCGTCAGCACGACAGCGTGGTGACGATGTTGATGAAATTACCGCAGCAGGGCTTCGCGTAAACACCGCTACAGTATGACCGAGGTGGATTATGGTGGAGGGGGGCACCACACACGGCTGGGAGAGATCTTTGTGATCAACTTGTGTGTCTAGAGGTGCCCCTGCCCCTGTATATAAAGGAGCAAGGGCGAGGCCGACCGGCTGATGACCCACAAGTATAGGGGATCTATCGTAGTCCTTTCGATAAGTAAGAGTGTCAAACCCAACGAGGAGCAGAAGGAAATGATAAGCGGTTTCTAGTAAGGTATTCTCTGCAAGCACTGAAATTGTAGGTAACAGATAGTTTTGTGATAAGATAATTGGTAACGAGCAACAACTAACAAAAGTAAATAAAGTGCAGCAAGGTGGCCCAATCCTTTTTGTAGCAAAGGACAAGCCTGGACAAACTCTTATATAGAGAAAAGAGCCCCCGAGGACACATGGGAATTATCGTCAAACTAGGTTTCATCACGATCATATGATTCGCGTTCGGTACTTTGATAATTTGGTATGTGGGTGGACCGGTGCTTGGGTACTGTCCTTACTTGGACAAGCATCCCACTTATGATTAACCTCTATTGCAAGCATCCGCAACTACAACAAAAGTATTAAGGTAAACCTAACCATAGCATGAAACATATGGATCCAAATCAGCCCCTTACGACGCAACGCATAAACTAGGGTTTAAGCTTCTGTCACTCTAGCAACCCATCATCTACTTATTACTTCCCAATGCCTTCCTCTAGGCCCAAATAATGGTGAAGTGTCATGTAGTCGACGTTCACATAACACCACTAGAGGAGAGACAACATACATCTCATCAAAATATCGAACGAATACCAAATTCACATGACTACTAATATCAAGACTTCTCCGATGTCCTCAGGAACAAACGTAACTACTCACAAAGCATATTCATGTTCATAATCAGAGGGGTATTAATATGCATATAGGATCTGAACATATGATCTTCCACCAAATAAACCAACTAGCATCAACTACAAGGAGTAATCAACACTACTAGCAACCCACAGGTACCAATCCCAGACTTGGAGACAAGAATTGGATACAAGAGATGAACTAGGGTTTGAGAGGAGATGGTGCTGGTGAAGATGTTGATGGAGATTGACCCCCTCCCGATGAGAGGATCGTTGGTGATGACGATGGCGATGATTTCCCCCTCCCGGAGGGAAGTTTTCCCGGCAGAACAACTCTGCCAAAGCCCTAGATAGGTTCCGCCTCGTGGCGGCGGAGTCTCATCCCGAAAGTTGGCTTCTGATTTTTTCCTCAGCGAAAGACTCCATATAGAAGAAGATGGGCATCGGAGGGCCACCCGGGGGCCCATGAGGCAGGGGGCGCCCAGGGGGGTAGGGCGCGCCCCCACCCTCGTGGGCAGGGTGTGGCCCCCCTCCAGAACTTCTTACGCTCAGTATTTTTTATATATTCTGAAAATGACTTCCGTGAAGTTTCAGCACTTTTGGAGCTGTGCAGAATAGGTTTCTAATATTTGTTCCTTTTCCAGCCCAGAATCCCAGCTGCCGGCATTCTCCCTCTTTATGTAAACCTTGTAAAATAAGAGAGAATAGGCATAAGTATTGCGACATGATACGTCCATTTTGCATCATGCTTTTATATCGATATTTATCAGAATATGGACTGTTATTTCACTTTATGTCACTATACTTATGGCTATTTTCTCTTATTTTACAAGGTTTACATAAAGAGGAAGAATGCCGACAGCTGGAATTCTGGTCTGGAAAAGGAGCAAATATTAGAGACTTATTCTGCGCAACTCCAAAAGTCCTGAAACTCTACGGAACGTCTTAAAATAAATAAAGAAAAATCCACGCCAAAGATGAAGGCCAGGGGGCCCACACCCTTCTCACGAGGGTGGGGGCCGTGCCCCCCCTAGGGCGCGCCCCCTACCTCGTGGCCCCCCTGGTGGCTCTCCGATGCCCATCTTCTCCTGTATGAGGTCTTTCGATGAGAAAAAAATAGAGAGGAACTTTTTGGGATGAGACTCCGCCACCACGAGGCGGAACCTTGGCGGATCCAATCTAGAGCTCCGGCAGAGCTGTTCTGCCAGGGAAACTTCCCTCCCGGAGGGGGAAATCATCACCATCGTCATCACCAACGCTCCTCTCATCGGGAGAGGGCAATCTCCATCAACATCTTCACCAGCACCATCTCATCTCCAAACCCTAGTTCATCTCTTGTATCCAATTCTTGTCTCAAAGTCCGGGATTGTTGCTAGTAGGTTGCTAGTAGTGTTGATTAATCTTTGTAGTTGATGCTAGTTGGTTTAATTGGTGGAAGATCATATGTTCAGATCCTATATGCATATTATTACCACTCTGATTATGAACATACATATGCTTTGTGAGTAATTACGTTCGTTCCTGAGGACAAGGGAGAAGTATTGCTATGAGTAGTCATGTGAATTTGGTATTCGTTTGATATTTTGATAAGATGTATGTTGTCTAGCCTCTAGTGGTGTTATGTGAACGTCGACTACATAACACTTCACCATTATTTGGGCCTAGAGGAAGGCATTGGGAAGTAATAAGTAGATGATAGGTTGCTAGAGTGACCGAAGCTTAAACCCTAGTTTATGCGTTGCTTCATAAGGGGCTGATTTGGATCCATATGTTTCATGCTATGGTTAGGTTTACCTTAATACTTTTGTTGTAGTTGCAGATGCTTGCAATAGAGGTTAATCATAAGTGGGATGCTTGTTCAAGTAAGAACAACACCCAAGCACCGGTCCACCCACATATCAAATTATCAAAGTATCGAACGCGAATCATATGAACGTGATGAAAACTAGCTTGACGATATTCCCATGTGTCCTCGGGAGCGCTTTTCCTATTATAAGAGTTTGTTCCGGCTTGTCCTTTGCTACAAAAGGATTGGGCCACCTTGCTGCAATTTATTTACTTTTGTTACTTTTTGCTCGTTATAATTTATCCTATCACAAAACTATCTGTTACCACTTATTTCAGTACTTGCAAAGAATACCTTGCTGAAAACCGCTTATCATTTCCTTCTGCTCCTCGTTGGGTTCGACACTCTTACTTATCGAAAGGACTACGATAGATCCCCTATACTTGTGGGTCATCAAGAATCTTTTTTGGCGTCGTTGCCGGGGAGTGTAGCGGCTTTGGTAGGTGGAATTTGGTAAGGAAAAATTTATATAGTGTGTTGAAATTTACTCTCACTCGTTACTATGGAAAGTAATTCTCTGAGGGGCTTGTTCGAGGTATCTTCACCCCGTCCAGTAGAGCAAAGAGTTGCTCCTCAACCTACTGAACCTATTGAAAATGAAATTCCTTATGAGTATCCTTCGGGTATGATAGAAAAACTGCTAGCTAATCCTTTTACAGGAGATGGAACAAAGCATCCTAATGAGCACTTAATATATGTGGATGAAGTTTGTGGATTATCTAAGCTTGCAGGTATACCCGATGGTGTTGCTAAGAAGAAGGTCTTCCCTTTATCTTTGAAGGGAGACGCATTGATATGGTATAGGCTATGTGATGATATGAGATCATGGGACTATAAAAGATTGAAGCTGGAATTTCATCAAAAGTATTACCCTATGAATCTTGTTCATCATGATCGCAATTATA
Organism: Triticum urartu; assembly: GCF_003073215.2. Classification (NCBI taxonomy): domain Eukaryota; kingdom Viridiplantae; phylum Streptophyta; class Magnoliopsida; order Poales; family Poaceae; genus Triticum; species Triticum urartu. The sequence goes on along the minus strand of NC_053028.1, from coordinate 104,902,853 downwards.
TATATAATTTCTGGCCTCGCGAAGGAGAAAGCATCGCTCAAGCTTGGGGGAGGCTTAAATCAATGTTATACTCATGCCCCAATCATGAGATCTCAAGAGAAATAATTATGCAAAGTTTTTATGGTCGGCTTTCTGAAAACAATCACACCATGCTTGATACTTCTTGTGGTGGCTCTTTTATGATGAAGACTATTGAATTTAGATGGAATTTATTTGATAGAATTAAACGCAACTATGAAGATTGGGACCTCGACGAAGGTAAGGAGTAAGGTATGACACCTAAGTTTGATTGTGTTAAATCTTTTATGGACACCGATATTTTCCGTAAGTTTAGCACTAAATATGGACTTGACTCTGAGATAGTAGCTTCTTTCTGTGAATCTTTTGCTACTTATGTTGATCTCCCTAAGGAGAAGTGGTTTAAATATCATCCTCCCATAGAAGTGAAAGTAGCTGCACCTATTAAAGTTGAAGAAAAGACTGTCACTTATAATGATCCTTTGTTCCTACTTCTTATATTGAGAAACCACCTTTCCCTGTTAGAATAAAGGATCATGCTAAAGCTTCAACTGTTGTTCGTAAAAGCAATATTAGAACTTATACACCTCCTGAGCAAGTTAAAGTAGAACCTAATATTGCTATTGTTAAAGATCTCTTGTCTGATAATATTGATGGGCATGTTATTCAGTTCGAAGGTGAAACTGCTAGAATTGCTAAACCTTGTAATAAGGATAAACATAGACCTGTGGTAGGCGTGACTGTTATTTCTATTAAAATAGGAGATCATTGTTATCATGGCTTATGTGATATGGGTGCTAGTGCTAGTGTTATACCTCATGAGTTATACAAAGAAATTAAGAATGAAATTGCACCTGTTGAGTTAGAAGATATTGATGTTACTATTAAACTTGCTAATAGAGATACTATTGCACCAATTGGAATTGTTAGAGATGTTGAAGTCTTGTGTGGGAAAACTAAATATCCTGCTGATTTTCTTGTTCTTACTTCTCCGCAAGATAGCTTTTGTCCAATTATATTTGGTAGACCCTTCTTAAATACTGTCAATGCTACCATAGACTGCACTAAGAATATTGTTACTGTTGGTTTGGATGATATGGTTCATGAGTTTAATTTCTCTAAATTTAGTAAACAACATCGTGAGGAAGAACTACCTAGTACGGATGAAATTATTGGTCTTGCTTCTATTGCCGTACCTCCTAGTGATCCTTTAGAACACTATTTGTTAGACCATGAAAATGATATGTTCATGAATGAAAGAAGGGAAATAGATGAAGTATTCTTTAAACAGGAACCTATTCTGCATCACAACTTGCTTGTTGAAATTTTAGGGGATCCTCCTCGATCCAAGGGTGATCCTATTGGGGAATGTAGCAGAATTTAAAATTTTTCTATGCATCACCAAGATCAATCTATGGAGTCATCTAGCAATGAGGGAGAGAGGAGTGCATCTACATACCCTTGTAGACCGCGCGCGGAAGCGTTCAAGAGAACGGGGTTGATGGAGTCGTACTCGTCGTGATCCAAATCACCGATGACCAAGTGCCGAACGGACAGCACCTCCGTGTTCAACACACGTACGGTTGGGAAGACGTCTCCTCCTTCTTGATCCAGCAAGGGGGAAGGAGAGGTTGATGAAGATCCAGCAGCACGACGGCTTGGTGGTGGATGCAGCAGGATCCCGGCAGGGCTTCGCCAAGCGAAAGCGGGGAGGAGAGGTGTTACGGAGGGAGAGGGAGGCGCCAAGAGCAAGGGGTGCGGCTGCCCTCCCCCCTCTTTATATAGGGGCCTTGGGGGGCGCCGGCCCTAGGAGATGAATATCCAAGGGGGGCGACGGCCAAGGGGTGGCTTCCCCCCCAAGCCAAGTGGGGGGGACCCCCACCCCTAGGGTTTCCCAACCCTAAGCGCAGGGGAGGCCCAAGGGGGGGCGCACCAGCCCACCAGGAGCTGGTTCCCCTCCCAATTCAGCCCATGGGGCCCTCCTGGATAGGTGGCCCCACCTGGTGGACCCCCGGGACCCTTCCGGTGGTCCCGGTACAATACCGGTGACCCCCGAAACCTTCCCGATGGCCGAAATTGGACTTCCTATATATAAATCTTTACCTCCGGACCATTCTGGAACTCCTCGTGACGTCCGAGATCTCATCCGGGACTCCGAAAAACTTTCGGGTTACTGCATACTAATATCTCTACAACCCTAGCGTCACCGAACCTTAAGTGTGTAGACCCTACGGGTTCGGGAGACATGCAGACATGACTGAGACGCCTCTCTGGTCAATAACCAAGAGCGGGATCTGGATACCCATGTTGGCTCCCACATGCTCCGCAATGATCTCATCGGATGAACCACGATGTCGAGGATTCAATCAATCCGTATACAATTCCCTTTGTCAATCGGTACGTTACTTGCCCAAGACTCGATCGTCGGTATCCCAATACCTCGTTCAATCTCGTTACCGGCAAGTAACTTTACTCGTACCGTAATGCATGATCCCGTGATCAACCACTTGGTCACATTGAGCTCATTATGATGATGCATTACCGAGTGGGCCCAGAGATACCTATCCGTCATACGGAGTGACAAATCCCAGTCTCGATTCGTGCCAACCCAACAGACACTTTCGGAGATACCTGTAGTGTACCTTTATAGTCACCCAGTTACATTGTGACGTTTGGCACACCCAAAGCACTCCTACGGTATCCGGGAGTTGCACAATCTCATGGTCTAAGGAAATGATACTTGACATTCGGAAAAGCTACAGCAAACGAACTACACGACCTTTAAGCTATGCTTAGGATTGGGTCTTGTCCATCACATCATTCTCCTAATGATGTGATCCCGTTATCAATGACATCCAATGTCCATAGTCAGGAAACCATGACTATCTTTTGATCAACGAGCTAGTCAACTAGAGGCTCACTAGGGACATGTTGTGGTCTATGTATTCACACATGTATTACGATTTCCGGATAACACAATTATAGCATGAACAATAGACAATTATCATGAACAAAGAAATATAATAATAACCATTTTATTATTGCCTCTAGGGCATATTTCCAACAGTCTCCCACTTGCACTAGAGTCAATAGTCTAGTTACATTGTGATGAATCGAACACCCATGCAGTTCTGGTGTTGATCATGTTTTGCTCTAGGGAGAGGTTTAGTCAATGGATCTGCCACATTTAGGTCCGTATGTACTTTACAAATATCTATGTCTCCATTTTGAACACTTTCACGAATGGAGTTGAAGCGACGCTTGATATGCCTGGTCTTCCTGTGAAACCTGGGCTCCTTGGAAAGGGCAATAGCTCCAGTGTTGTCACAGAAGAGAGTCATCGGGCCCGACGCATTGGGTATGACTCCTAGGTCGGTAATTAACTCCTTCACCCAGATTGCCTCTTGTGCTGCCTCCAAGGCTGCCATGTACTCCACTTCACATGTAGATCCCGCCACAACGCTTTGCTTGCAACTGCACCAGCTTACTGCCCCACCATTCAAAATATACACGTATCCGGTTTGTGACTTAGAGTCATCTAGATCTGTGTCGAAGCTAGCATCGACGTAACCCTTTACGACGAGCTCTTCGTCACCTCCATAAACGAGAAACATATCCTTAGTCCTTTTCAGGTACTTCAGGATATTCTTGACCGCTGTCCAGTGTTCCATGCCGGGATTACTTTGGTACCTACCTACCAAACTTACGGCAAGGTTTACATCAGGTCTGGTACACAGCATAGCATACATGATAGACCCTATGGCCGAGGCATAGGGGACGACACTCATCTTTGCTCTATCTTCTGCCGTGGTCAGGCATTGAGCCGTGCTCAATCTCGTACCTTGCAATACAGGCAAGAACCCCTTCTTTGACTGATCCATTTTGAACTTCTTCAATATCTTGTCAAGGTACGTACTCTGTGAAAGACCAATGAGGCGTCTCGATCTATCTCTATAGATCTTGATGCCTAATATATAAGCAGCTTCTCCAAGGTCCTTCATTGAAAAACACTTGTTCAAGTAGGCCTTTATGCTTTCCAAGAATTCTATATCATTTCCCATCAACAGTATGTCATCCACATACAATATGAGAAATGCTACAGAGCTCCCACTCACTTTCTTGTAAATGCAGGCTTCTTCATAAGTCTGCGTAAACCCAAACGCCTTGATCATCTCATCAAAACGAATGTTCCAACTCCGAGATGCTTGCACCAGCCCATAAATCGAGCGTTGGAGCTTGCACACCTTGTCAGCATTCTTAGGATCGACAAAACCTTCCGGCTGCATCATATATAATTCTTCCTTAAGGAAACCATTAAGGAATGCCGTTTTGACGTCCATTTGCCATATCTCATAATCATAGAATGCGGCAATTGCTAACATGATTCGGACGGACTTCAGCTTCGCTACGGGTGAGAAAGTCTCATCATAGTCAACCCCTTGAACTTGTCGATAACCCTTAGCGACAAGCCGAGCTTTATAGATGGTCACATTGCCATCCGCGTCTGTCTTCTTCTTAAAGATCCATTTATTTTCTATGGCTCGCCGATCATCGGGCAAGTCAGTCAAAGTCCATACTTCATTTTCATACATGGATCCTATCTCGGATTTCATGGCTTCCAGCCATTTGTCGGAATCCGGGCCCGCCATCGCTTCTTCATAGTTCGAAGGTTCACTGTTATCTAACAACATGATTTCCAAGACAGGGTTGCCGTACCACTCTGGTGCGGAACGTGTCCTCGTGGACCTACGAAGTTCAGTAGCAACTTGATCTGAAGTTTCATGATCATCATCATTAACTTCCTCTCTAGTTGGTGCAGGCACCTCAGGATCATTTTCTTGAGCTGCGCCACTTACCGGTTCAAGAGGTAATACTTCATCAAGTTCTACTTTCCTCCCACTTATTTCTTTCGAGAGAAACTCTTTCTCTAGAAAGAACCCATTCTTGGCAACAAAGATCTTGCCTTCGGATCTGAGGTAGAAGGTATACACAATAGTTTCTTTAGGGTATCCTATGAAGACGCATTTTTCCGATTTGGGTTCGAGCTTTTCAGGTTGAAGTTTCTTGACATAAGCATCGCATCCCCAAACTTTTAGAAACGACAGCTTAGGTTTCTTCCCAAACCATAATTCATACGGTGTCTTCTCAATGGATTTCGACGGAGCCCTATTTAAAGTGAATGCGGCAGTCTCTAAAGCATAGCCCCAAAATGACAGTGGTAAATCGGTAAGAGACATCATAGATCGCACCATATCCAATAGAGTGTGATTACGATGTTCGGACACACTATTACGCTGAGGTGTTCCAGGCGGCGTGAGTTGTGAAAGTATTACACATTTTCTTAAGTGTGTGCCAAATTCGTGACTCAAGTATTCTCCCCCATGATCTGATCGCAAGAACTTGATTTTCCTGTCACGTTGATTCTCAACCTCCCTCTGAAATTCCTTGAACTTTTCAAAGGTCTCAGACTTGTGTTTCATTAAGTAGACATACCCATATCTACTCAAGTCATCAGTGAGGGTGAGAACATAACGATAGCCACCACGAGCCTCAACACTCATTGGACCGCACACATCAGTATGTATGATTTCCAATAAGTTGTTTGCTCGCTCCATTGTTCCTGAGAACGGAGTCTTGGTCATTTTACCCATGAGGCATGGTTCGCACGTGTCAAATGATTCGTAATCAAGAGACTCCAAAAGTCCATCTGCATGGAGCTTCTTCATGCGTTTGACACCTATGTGACCAAGGCGGCAGTGCCACAAGTATGTGGGACTATTATTATCAACCTTACATCTTTTGGTATTCACACTATGAATATGTGTAACATTACGCTCAAGATTCATTAAGAATAAACCATTCACCAGCGGAGCATGACCATAAAACATACTCCCTTCGTTTTTATTTACTACGCATATTAGAGTTGACTAAAGTCAAACTTCCTAAAGATTGACCAACTTTATAGAAAAGAATATAAATATTTACCATAACAAATCTATATGATGTGCAAGTACATTTGATAATGAATCTAATAGTGTTGATTTGTTATTGTATATGTTAATATTTTTGTCTATAAACTTTGTCAAAGTTTATAAAGTTTGACTTTGACCAAAGCTAATATGCGGAGTAAATAAAAACGGAGGGAGTATCCCTCATATAAATAGAACAACCATTATTCTCGGATTTAAATGAGTAGCCATCTCGAATTAAACGAGATCCTGATACAATGTTCATGCTCAAAGCTGGCACTAAATAACAATTATTGAGGTTTAAAACTAATCCCGTAGGTAAATGTAGAGGCAGCGTGCCGACGGCGATCACATCGACCTTGGAACCATTCCCGACGCGCATCGTCACCTCGTCCTTCGCCAGTCTCCGCTTATTCCGCAGCTCCTGCTTTGAGTTACAAATGTGAGCAACCGCACCGGTATAAAATACCCAAGAGCTACTACGAGTACTGGTAAGGTACACTGTCGGTGTCAAAACCGGCGGATCTCGGGTAGGGGGTCCCGAACTGTGCGTCTAGGCCGGATGGTAACAGGAGGCAAGGGACATGAAGTTTTACCCAGGTTCGGGCCCTCTTGATGGAGGTAAAACCCTATGTCCTGCTTAATTAATATTGATGATATGGGTAGTACAAGAGTAGATCTACCACGAGATCGGAGAGGCTAAACTCTAGAAGCTAGCCTATGGTATGATTGTTGTTCTGTATGTTGTCCTACGGACTAAAACCCTCCGGTTTATATAGACACAGGAGAGGGTTAGGGTTACGCAAAGTCAGTTACAATGGTAGGAGATCTACATATCCGTATCGCGAAGCTTGCCTTCCACGCCAAGGAAAGTCCCTTCCGGACACGGGACGAAGTCTTCAATCTTGTATCTTCGTAGTCCAGGAGTCCGGCTGAGGATATAGTCCGGCTATCCGAACACCCCCTAATCCAGGACTCCCTCAGTAGCCCCCGAACCAGGCTTCAATGACGATGAGTCCGGCGCGCAGATTGTCTTCGGCATTGCAAGGCGGGTTCTCCTCCAAATTCCGTGTACCTGTTGAATAAAGTCCGGTTTCTTGTAAACGTTGCGCCCCTTGGCTTCTACGCCCAATAATGGCCGTCTCCGACGTGTCAAACGAATATGAAAAGTCTGAGTGTTTTTACATCCACACCCCTAGCCGCATAAATGAGCCGCCCATTTAAGGGGACGAGGATTTAGATCCAAACCACACCTTCTCCCTCTCGCGAGTGTTCATCAGAGCGCATCCGACAAAGGTCCATTCCACCATGGCCAGCCGTCGCAACTCCTCCCTTCGCCCTTCCAGCCCTCAGCCTGGATATTGGGAGAGATGCTCCATCCCGCATAGCGAGCTAGTGATGCTCCAGACCAAGGGATTTCTCCCCCCGTCCTATATGGTCCCGGTTCGAGCCGGTCTTGCCATCTATAATGGCGGAGAGCAAGCGGAGAGTGCCCCTAATCCCTCCAAAGGAGAGCGGGTATGCCTTGTCCCTTATTTAATAAGAGGGCTCGGATTTCCAATCCATCCGTTTCTCCGGGGGCTCCTGGAGTACTATGGCCTCCAGCTACACAATCTTACGCCTGCCTCCGTATTGCATATCGCGGGTTTCGTAGCCCTCTGCGAGCTGTTTTTGGGTGTTGAGGCTCATTTCGGGCTGTGGAAAGAGCTATTCTGCCTTGTGCCCCGTTCTCAGAAGGGGTCAATGTATCAAGTGGGCGGAGCCGAAGTGTGGCGCATCGCCGGGACCGGATATCTATCCGGAACCCCAAAGAAGGCGTCCGAGGACTAGCCTTCGGAATGGTTTTACATAGAGGACGTCCCGTTGCCGGATCCTGTCCGGATCGGCCTCCCCGAGTTCGACAGTGCTCCACTAAAGAAGCGCCTAAGTTGGCGTCCACGGAGCCCCCAGTGGGAAAGTGACAAGGACGTTTTTTACCTGATGGGCCGGATAAGATTGTTAGCTCATTCCGGACTGACCATGATCGGGGTCATGGCCACATGCATCATGCGAGGGGTGCAGCCGCTACAGTATAGAGGCCACCCCATGTGGGAGTTCAACGGGGAGGACGACGCCACCCGCTACGGCCGTAAGGGGCCGGATTCGGATGCGGCTCTAGCAAAGACCTTGTCCGCTTTGTACAAGGGAGAAGAGGAGGAATTTCTCCGTGTTGACCCACAGGGTGGATTTTCTATGTACAATCCCCCAAGCTGGGTAAGTGGTCACATTTACTTGCCCATCCGTTTTATATTCCCATTGTTAAATATTCAGTCTAACGACTTTAACGCAGGAATTGCGCCAGGCTGTTAAAGAAATAAACAGCCCTCCTCCACAACCCAAGGACCCAGGACGGTCCCTCGACCCGGCCTCTCAAGAGGATCCGGACTTATCTGTGGAGCTTATTGATGGAGTGTTCCATCAATTGAGCAAGGACAACGCCTTGGTGTCCATTACGGCCGATTACCCAGGGCTAATCCCGGCCTCCCAGGTAACTGAGATCGAAGTCCCAGTACCCCGAATAGGGGCCCACCCTCTCGTGTTTTTAGTTTCCTGATTACAACCGAGCTTTGCAGGGGAGGTTTTTGAGATGGGAGGACGGACCTGCGGCGACAAGCCAACGAGGGGCTGCAGGGCCCTGTGGGCAGAAAAGAGGTGCCAATTGTGCTCTATTCAGGACAAAGAGACCTCGCCGGATTATATCCGGAGAGGTTGCCAATTGTGCCTCCACCAGCCAGGCTCCAAAGCCTGGTCCGAAGGCGGAGGCGAACACAAGGCGCGCACCGGACGCTCCTCCGATGGAGGATGTGGACAGGTTGTCTGCCACCAACTCTGAGGTGGAGAGTGCCATGAACCACAGGCGTCGCCGGACAATTCTTCGCGACGCTTGTTTCTCCCAAGAGGCATTAGATGCCTTCAATTCGGGAGATGCGTACCTCCGTGCCGCTGAAAATGGTCTAGCCAGAGCCACGGAGCAATATGTAAAAGATATACAGGTAAGAAAATTTTGGTAATTATATATAGATACCAGTAGCCCCCGAGACTTGAAACAGTTAGAATAACTGATTTAAGGATCATATGTTATGCAGGTTCTTACAGAAAAGAATTCCCTTCTGTGCCAGGAGCTGGAAGAGTGCAAAGCCCAACTTGAGGCTGCACTAGCCGCATCAGGGGAGCCCAAGGAGACCCCCTCTGGTAATATACACGTCGAAAGATAAGTATTTTGCGAAGCATGGCATTGGTGCGAATCTGACAAATGAAATTGCAGATGGCGCCGGATTGAATCCGGAAAGGCAACACCTCCTACGCCAGTTGAAGGCTAGTGAGAAGGTGCTAACAAAGGTGAGGCGGGAGAAGAACGATCTCCACGATGCCAACACCAAGCTGGGCGTTGACCTGAAAGATGTTCGTGCCTAGCTGTCAGACTCCGTTAAGGAGAATCAGCGGCTTCGGCGCGGCATATTTAGTAAGTGCTTGAACGAACCTTTGAAAAAAAGTTCGGCGGGGAAGTCAACTAACAGAGTAATGTCTGTAGGTGTGCTAACAGGTCGTCCTGCAGAGGAGATGCCCGGTTCTACGGGTGACCTTCTTCCCGAGCTCTCGCAACTGCTCGAGCGAGTTCGGCAGGCGATGCATGGCGTCGCCTAGGCCTTCTGGCCGTCCATCTCCATGCCCGAAGGTCGTGGAGAGCTTGCGGAGAAGCTAATGGGAGCACGGCGGCGCTTCTGCTTGTGGAAGATATCGGCCTGCCATCAAGGCGCTAGGGAGGCCTGGGCCATGGTAAAGACGCGGTACACAAAGGCTGACCCCAACCACATGGCCGAGGTCGGTCCTGTGGGGCCCGATGGGAAGGAGATCCCTGTAAGCTTAGTATATGGCCAAGTAGAATTGGCCGCAAAGTATTACCAGCAGGACTATAAATTAGACAGCCTGTTAGATGGTATTGAAGAGGAATACAATCAGTCAGAATGACTATGTAATTTAAGTGACATTTATAATGCCTTCTAGCCGGATTGTAGATCGTTTGTCATGGCCGACCTTTTCGCTTCAGCCTCGGGACCTGACGGTCCGGAGTGTGTCCGAACTCCCATGCGGTTATATAAGAACCGGGGAATGCATGGAGACCAGGCGTAGGGGTCATTAGTGCGTGAACAGACAAGTGCCCGACTAGTTATGTTATATTACATGGTTAGTAAGAAACATCTTCCAGGGAGAATAGTTCCGTTAGGGGTTCCTTTCCCTGGGAGGCATGCCCTAAAGTGCATGCCCATTCCGCGAAAAAATGCGGGAAAAAGCATCTGGGGGCGCATAAATAAATAAGTGAAAAGATCATCTTTTAGGTCACCGACCGAATATTCCCTTAAGAACGCTAGCTTTCGGCTTCACCCAGTCTGAGGTACACATCCGGCTGATCCGGCAGTAACAATCGCAGAGGTGCTCCCTTTACCACCTAGCCGAATAATCGGGAACGTAGGGGTAAGCACAGGAGCCAGGCAACCCAGCTTGGCCAAAACTTAAGTCATATCGATGCATATAATGGTGAAATAAAAGGTACATGCGGAAGTGTAACACATGTGTTGGGCATGAAGCCCGTATAAATAAGCTTCTGTTAAAAGAAGCCCCCAGGTTTAATGAGTGCGAATAGCACGTCATTTGATAAGCCTTTAAAGGCTATAAGAGAAAGGAAGGGGAGAAGGAGAGAAATATAAGACAAACAGTATATAAAAAATGGACACAGGAAGGAGACGAACACAGAGTCCGGCGCTAGGCATAGAATCTTCGGAGACGGGCCGCGTTCCATGGGTTCCGCTCGAGTCGGTTATCCGATGCATCTCGCAGGCGGTACGCTCCACCAGTCAGGACTTGGTCAATTATGAAGGGACCTTCCCAGTTAGGCTTGAGTTTGTCCTTTTTCTTGTCCGGCAGGCGTAGAACTAATTCGCCAACGTTGTAATTTTTGGCCCATACTTCTCTGCTTTGGTATCTTTGAGCCTGCTGTTGATAGAACGCGGAACAGGCTTTTGCCACGTCACGCTCCTCCTCCAATGCGTCCAAACTGTCCTGCCGATCGAGCTCGGCTTCTCTTTCTTCGTACATGCGCACTCGAGGTGAGTCATGAATTATGTCGCAAGGCAAAACTGCCTCTGCGCCGTACACCATAAAGAATGGTGTGTATCCGGTGGTGCGATTCGGCGTGGTCCGCAGCCCCCAGAGTACGGAGTCGAGCTCCTCTACCCAGTGCGTGTTAGATTCCTTGAGGGACCGCACTAATCTGGGTTTGATGCCGCTCATGATAAGACCATTTGCACGTTTGACCTGGCCGTTAGTTTGTGGGTGATAGACGGAAGCATAATCGAGCTTGATGCCCATGTTTTTGCACCAGAGTTTTACCTCGTCGGCCGTAAAGTTCGTGCCGTTATCAGTGATGATGCTGTGGGGGACGCCGAAACGGTGTACAACCCCGGATATAAAGTCTATCACCGGTCCGAATTCGGCCGTCTTAACAGGCTTGGCTTCTATCCATTTGGTGAACTTATCCACCATGACCAGTAAGTATTTTTTGCTTGTGGGTTCCGCCTTTAAGGGGTCCAACCATGTCAAGACCCCAGACCGCGAAGGGCCAAGTGACGGGGATAGTTTGGAGGGCGGTGGGTGGCATATGGCTTTGGTTTGCAAAGAACTGGCAAACAATAAAAGCCTATATGAAAGGCCTTGCTTACAAGGGACCGAGCTGCAGCGTGATGACCGCCGAGTCCGGCATGAATTTCAGCCAGGAGGTTCCGCCCTTCCTCTTCGGAGATGCACCTTTGAAGGACTCCGGTAGTGCTTTTCTTATAAAGCTCTCCCTCGTGGACTTTGTAGGCTTTGGATCGCCGCACTATGCAGCGTGCCTCATTTTGGTCCTCGGGGAGTTCCTGCCTAGTAAGGTAGGCGAGGAATGGTTCTGTCCACGGGGCAATGACGGCCATTATTACGTGGCCTGAAGGTGTTATTTCATTGGCAGAGCCTCCGATTGTGTCAGAATGTTCGGTGTCGGGCAGTGCGGTTGGGTCCGGGCTGTTATTGTTCAGCTCCCCTTCCCATACTACGGATGGCTTGAACAGCCTTTCCCATACATCGCGTTTTGCGCCGATGCGTGCCAGGACATCTGCCGCTTGATTATTTTCCCGGGCTATATGGTGAAATTCAAGCCCTTCGAACCGAGCTGACATTTTTAGGATGGCGTTGCGGTAAGCTGCCATTTTTGGATCCTTGGCATCGAAGTCTCCATTTATTTGGGATATTGCGAGATTCGAGTCCCCGCGCACCTCTAGGCGTTGAATGCCCATGGATACTGCCATCCGGAGACCATGTAAAAGGGCCTCATATTCGGCTGCATTGTTGGAGTCTGCGTACATAATCTGGAGTACATATTGAACTGTGTCTCCTGTGGGGGACGTCAAAACGACGCCAGCCCCTAGTCCGTCCAACATCTTGGAGCCGTCGAAATGCATGATCCAATTTGAATATGTGCCGTACTCTTTAGGGAGTTCGGCCTCCGTCCATTCTGCGACGAAGTCGGCCAAAACTTGCGACTTGATGGCTCGCCGTGGCTTATAAGTTATGTCGAACGGGAGGAGCTCAATGGCCCATTTTGCAATCCGGCCCGTCGCGTCATGGTTGTTTATAATATCGTTAAGTGGTACTTCCGAGGCTACTGTTATTGAACACTCTTGAAAGTAGTGTCATAGCTTCCGGGATGCCATGAATACCGCGTATGCAATCTTTTGATAATGCGGGTACCGTGATTTGCATGGAGTGAGAACAGTGGACACATAATAGACCGGCTTTTGAACGGGGAATATTTGTCCGTCCATTTCTCGTTCGATGACGAGCACTGCACTTACAACCTGATGTGTTGCTGCAATGTACAATAGCATTGGTTCGCCAATGTTTGGCGCGGCCAGGATTGGGTTTGTTGCCAATATGGCTTTTATTTCGTCGAGTTCGTCCGTGGCTGCATCCGTCCATTTGAAGTGTTCGGTGCGCCGAAGGAGGCGGTAAAGGGGTAGGGCCTTTTCTCCCAAGCGGGAGATAAAGCGGCTTAGAGCCGCCACGCATCCGGTTAACTTTTGTATTTTTTGAGGTCCTTTGGGATATCCAATTGTGACAGAGCTCGGATTTTGGCTGGATTTGCTTCAATTCCTCTACCGGATCCAATGAAGCCCAATAGCTTTTCGGCTGGAACGCTGAAAACGCATTTTTCTGGGTTGAGCTTGATGTCGTATGTTCGGAGGTTATCAAATGTGAGCCTCAAGTCGTCTACTAGAGATTCGACATGTCTTGTTTTTACGACCACATCATCTACATATGCCTCCACTATTTTGCCGATCTGGTTTGCCAGACATGTCTAAATCATGCGCTGATATGTTGCGCCGGCGTTTTTGAGCCTGAAGGGCATTGTGTTGAAGCAGAATGGGCCGTATGGTGTGATAAATGCCGTTGCGGCTTGGTCTGATTCTGCCATCTTGATTTGATGGTAGCTGGAATATGCGTCGAGGAAACACAACAAATCGTGTCCTGCAGTAGCGTCGATAATTTGATCGATGCGGGGGAGGGGGAAGGGATCCTTTGGGCAAGCCTTGTTAAGGTCTTTAAAATCAACGCACAGGCGCCAGGATTTGTCCTTCTTTGGTACCATCACCAGGTTTGCTAGCCAGTCCGGATGTTTTATATCTCTGATGAATCCGGCCTCCAATAGCTTTGCTAGCTCTTCTCCCATGGCCTGTCTCTTAGGTTCGGAAAAACGCCGAAGAGCTTGTTTGATAGGTTTGAATCCTTTTAGGATATTTAAGCTGTGCTCGGCCAGCCTGCGTGGGATTCCTGGCATGTCTGAAGGGTGCCAGGCGAAAATGTCCCAGTTCTCTCGTAGGAACTCTCGCAGTGCGGCGTCTACATCAGGGTTTAATTGTGCCCCGATGGAAGCTGTTTTATTGGGGTCCGTCGGATGGACCTGGAATTTGACTATTTCGTCCGCCGGTTTAAAGGAGGTGGACTTGGATCTTTTGTCGAGTACCACATCGTCCCTATTCACCGTGGAGCGCAGCGCAGTCAGTTCCTCAGCCGCTAGGGCTTCGGATAGTGCCTTGAGGGCCAGTGCGGTTGTCTTGTTTTCGGCGCGGAGTGCTATGTCCGGATCACTAGCGAGAGTGATGATCCCATTAGGACCGGCCATCTTGAGCTTCATGTACCCGTAATGGGGTATTGCTTGGAAGATTGTAAACGCTTCTTGCCCTAGCAGAGCGTGATAACCACTGCTGAATGGAGCCACATGGAACGTGACCTCTTCAGACCTATAATTATCCTGCGTGCCGAACACCACATCTAGTGTGATTTTTTCTTGTACAGCGTGCTTCCCGACTGGGGTTTATTCCTCTAAAGGTTGTGCTGCTTCGCTCAATGCGGTTCTAGTCTATTTCCATTTTTTGAAGGGTTTCCTCGTAAATGAGGTTCAATCCGCTGCCGCCGTCCATGAGTACCTTGGTAAGACGAAAGCCGTCCACTATTGGACTGAGGACCAATGCGGCTGGTGCTCGGGCTATTCGGAATTTAGGTTCATCACTGGCGTTGAAGGTAATAGTCGTGTCACTCCATGGGTTTATTGTTGCTACTTGGTAGACTTCGGCAAGGCTGCGGAGTGTCCTTTTTCGCATATTATTTGATGCGAAAGTCTCGAACACTGTTAATACCGTATTGGTGTCTCTGGGGTGGCTTTCTGTGGCCTCCGGAATTAGGAGATCTTTGCCAATTTTGGCCACCTGCCGGAGTATCCAACATGCTCTAAGGCTGTGATTTGGTGTGGCGTCCTCTGTACTGTGAATATTACAGGGTCCATTGAGCCATCCTTCCAGTACGGTTCCATGCCCTGTAGAGGGTTTTTGCTTTTTGGTGTTTGACCCGGGCGTCTGGCGATGATGCACCCTTTTATTTCGGACTGGGTTTGTATTTAGGGCCGGATCGTCCCAAAATTTTATTTCGGTTTTCCAGGCGCTTTCCATCGCACAGTACTTTCTTACGATGGACGCCAAGTTAGCGAAGCGTGTAATATCACTTATGGCGTTGAGGATTCCCTTGTCCGTGCAATTTGCAGAAGATTGAGATTGCGTCTTCCTCGCGACAGTCCCTTATCATGTTCCTAACCAGGAGGAATCTGGCCCAGTAATGATGTACTGTTTCTTCGGGCTCTTGCCTGATTTGGGATAGATCGCTTATGTTCGGGTGGGTGGGTGGAATTAAATCCGAATCCTCACCCAATCTGAGGCTCAGAGGCCGAGGAGTTTCCGAACTCGAAAATTTGGATTCCTGGATGTTGTCCAATGAATCCAGCCCGTCGCCTGACTCTAAGTTCAGGTCTTGAGTGATATCCTCCCCTCCGCGGGTATCCGGCTTGGAGGGGTCGGGAATCCGGACGTAGCTAGTCCTTAAGATAGATGAAGGGTCGCCGCACTGTCCCTCTACCACGGCAACGTGATGGGTGACTTGGGGAGAGTTAATCTCTCTCAGATCGGGTTGAGGCCCAATCTGTTCGTAATCCGTAGCGACTCCCAGGGCAGCAATGCGATCCAAGAGCTCGTTTATGGAGGAGAGCTCCATTGGATCTAACTGCTCGGCGAGTTCTGAGCTGACATGAAGATTGTTTTCGATGGCTCGAGAGGTCATCGTCGACGCAGAAGCCGAACAGGCGGTCATAAGAAAACCACCTAGCCGGAGGGTTTGGCCGACAGCCAAAGCTCCCTTAGCAACGGTGCCATCTTTAAAGACGGGGCGAGGCATCCTTCCTGATGGTGACGACACAGAGGAACTCTCAATGAAAGCACCGATGTCGGTGTCAAAACCGGTGGATCTCGGGTAGGGGGTCTCGAACTGTGCGTTTAGGCCGGATGGTAACAGGAGGCAAGGGACACGAAGTTTTACCCAGGTTCGGGCCCTCTTGATGGAGGTAAAACCCTATGTCCTGCTTGATTAATATTGATGATATGGGTAGTACAAGAGTAGATCTACCACGAGATCGGAGAGGCTAAACCCTAGAAGCTAGCCTATGGTATGATTGTTGTTCTGTATGTTGTCCTACGGACTAAAACCCTCCGGTTTATATAGACACCAGAGAGGGTTAGGGTTACACAAAGTCGGTTACAATGGTAGGAGATCCACATATCCGTATCGCCAAGCTTGCCTTCCACGCCAAGGAAAGTCCCTTCCGGACACGGGACGAAGTCTTCAATCTTGTATCTTCGTAGTCCAGGAGTCCGGCTGAGGATATAGTCCGGCTATCCGAACACCCCTAATCCAGGACTCCCTCATACACATCAATTACATGTATATCACATATACCTTTAGTGTTGCCGGCCTTCTTGTCCGCTAAGTATTTGGGGCAGTTCCGCTTCAAGTGACCACTTCCCTTGCAATAAAAACACTCAGTCTCGGGCTTGGGTCCATTCTTTGGATTCTTCCCGGCAGCTTGCTTACCGGGCACAGCAACTCCCTTGCCGTCCTTCTTGAAGTTCTTCTTACCCTTGCCTTTCTTGAACTTAGTGGTTTTATTCACCATCAACACTTGATGTTCCTTTTTGATTTCCACCTCTGCTGATTTCAGCATTGAATATACCTCAGGAATGGTCTTTTCTATCCCCTGCATATTGAAGTTCATCACAAAGCTCTTGTAGCTCGGTGGAAGCGACTGAAGGATTCTGTCGATGATCGCGTCATCCGGGAGATTAACTCCCAGCTGAGTCAAGCGGTTATGCAACCCAGACATTTTGAGTATGTGATCACTGACAGAACTATTTTCCTCCATCTTACAGCTGAAGAACTTGTCGGAGACTTCATATCTCTCGACCCCGGCATGAGCTTGGAAAACCATTTTCAGCTCTTCGAACATCTCATATGCTCCGTGTCTCTCAAAACGCTTTTGGAGCCCCGGTTCTAAGTTGTAAAGCATGCCGCACTGAAGGAGGGAGTAATCATCAGCACATGACTGCCAAGCGTTCATAACATCTTGGTTCTCTGGGATGGGTGCGTCACCTAGCGGTGCTTCTAGGACATAATCTTTCTTGGCAGCTATGAGGATGATCCTCAGGTTCCGGACCCAGTCCGTATAGTTGTTGCCATCGTCATTCAGCTTGGTTTTCTCTAGGAACGCATTGAAGTTGAGGACAACATGGGCCATTTGATCTACAAGACATATTGTAAACATTTTAGACTAAGTTCATGATAATTAAGTTCATCTAATCAAATTATTCAATGAACTCCCACTCAGATAGACATCCCTCCAGTCATCTAAGTGAAACATAATCCGAGTTAACTAGGCCGTGTTCGATCATCACGTGAGACAGACTCGTCAACATCGGTGAACATCTTCATGTTGATCGTATCTTCTATACGACTCATGCTCGACCTTTCGGTCTTCCGTGTTCCGAGGCCATGTCTGTACATGCTAGGCTCGTCAAGTCGACCTAAGTGTATTGCGTGTGTAAATCTGGCTTACACCCGTTGTATTCGAACGTTAGAATCTATCACACCCGATCATAACGTGGTGCTTCGAAACAACGAACCTTCGCAACGGTGCACAGTTAGGGGGAACACTTTCTTGAAATTATTACGAGGGATCATCTTATTTAAGCTACCGTCGTTCTAAGCAAATAAGATGTAAAACATGATAAACATCACATGCAATCAAATAGTGACATGATATGGCCAATATCATTTGCTCCTTATGATCTCCATCTTTGGGGCTCCATGATCATCGTTGTCACCGGCATGACACCATGACCTCCATCATCATGATCTCCATCATCGTGTCTTCTTGAAGTTGTCTCGTCATCTATTACTTCTACTACTATGGCTAACGTTTTAGCAATAAAGTAAAGTAATTACATGACGTTTATGTTGACACGCAGGTCATAAATAAATAAAGACAACTCCTATGGCTCCTGCCGGTTGTCATACTCATCGACATGCAAGTCGTGATTCCTATTACAAGAACATGATCATCTCATACATCACATATATCACTCATCACATCCTTTGGTCATATCACATCACAAAACACTTGCTGCAAAAACAAGTTAGACGTCCTCTAATTGTTGTTGCAAGTTTTTACGTGGCTGCTATAGGTTTCTAGCAAGAACGTTTCTTACCTACGCTAAAAGCACAACGTGAATTTCCAATTTCTATTTACCCTTCATAAGGACTATGTTCATCGAATCCGATCCGACTAAAGTGGGAGAGACAGACACCCGCCAGCCACCTTATGCAACTAGTGCATGTCAGTCGGTGGAACCAGTCTCACGTAAGCGTACGTGTAAGGTCGGTCCGGGCCGCTTCATCCCACAATGCCGCCGAATCTAGATAAGACTAGTAACAGCAAGATAATTGACAATATCGACGCCCACAACTGCTTTGTGTTCTACTCGTGCATAGAAACTACGCATAGACCTAGCTCATGATGCCACTGTTGGGGAACGTAGCAGAATTAAAAAAATTTCTACGCATCACCAAGATCAATCTATGGAGTCATCTAGCAACGAGGGAGAGAGGAGTGCATCTACATACCCTTGTAGATCGCGTGCGAAAGCGTTCAAGAGAACGGGGTTGATGGAGTCGTACTCGTCGTGATCCAAATCACCGATGACCAAGTGCCGAATGGACAACACCTCCGCGTTCAACACGAGTACGGTTGGGAAGACGTCTCCTCCTTCTTGATCCAGCAAGGGGGAAGGAGAGGTTGATGAAGATCCAGCAGCACGACGGCGTGGTGGTGGATGCAGCAGGATCCCGGCAGGGCTTCGCCAAGCGCAAGCGGGGAGGAGAGGTGTTACGGAGGGAGAGGGAGGCACCAAGAGCAAGGGGTGCGGCTGCCCTCCCCCCTCTTTATATAGGGGCCTTGGGGGGGCGCCGACCCTAGGAGATGAATCTCCAAGGGGGGCGGCGGCCAAGGGGTGGCTTCCCCCAAGCCAAGTGGGGGGCGCCACCACCCCTAGGGTTTCCCAACCCTAGGCGCAGGGGAGGCCCAAGGGGGGGCGCACCAGCCCTCCAGGAGCTGGTTCCCCTCCCACTTCAGCCCATGGGGCCCTCCGGGATAGGTGGCCCCACCCGGTGGACCCCCGGGACCCTTCCGATGGTCCCGGTACAATACCGGTGACCCCCGAAACCTTCCCGATGGCCGAAACTGGACTTCCTATATATAAATCTTTACCTCCAGACCATTCTGGAACTCCTTGTGACGTCCGGGATCTCATCCGGGACTCCGAAAAACTTTCGGGTTACTGCATACTAATATCTCTACAACCCTAGCGTCACCGAACCTTAAGTGTGTAGACCCTACGGGTTCGGGAGACATGCAGACATGACCGAGATGCCTCTCTGGTCAATAACCAACAGCAGGATCTGGATACCCATGTGGGCTCCCACATGCTCCATGATGATCTCATCAAATGAACCACGATGTCGAGGATTCAATCAATCCGTATACAATTCCCTTTGTCAATCGGTACATTACTTGACCGAGACTCGATTGTTGGTATCCCAATACCTCGTTCAATCTCGTTACCGGCAAGTCACTTTACTCGTACCATAATGCATGATCCCGTGATCAACCACTTGGTCACATTGAGCTCATTATGATGATGCATTACCGAGTGGGCCCAGAGATACCTCTTCATCATACGGAGTGACAAATCCCAGTCTCGATTCGTGCCAACCCAACAGACAATTTCGGAGATACCTGTAGTGTACCTTTATAGTCACGCAGTTACATTGTGACATTTGGCACACCCAAAGCACTCCTACGGTATCCGGGAGTTGCACAATCTCATGGTCTAAAGAAATGATACTTGATATTCGGAAAAGCTACAACAAACGAACTACACGATCTTTGAGCTATGCTTAGGATTGGGTCTTGTCCATCACATCATTCTCCTAATGATGTGATCCCGTTATCAATGACATCCAATGTCCATAGTCAGGAAACCATGACTATCTTTTGATCAACGAGCTAGTCAACTAGAGGCTCACTAGGGACGTGTTGTGGTCTATGTGTTCACACATGTATTACGATTTCCGGATAACACAATTATAGCATGAACAATAGACAATTATCATGAACAAAGAAATATAATAATAACCATTTTATTATTGCCTCTAGGGCATATTTCCAACAGATCCCTTGTTTGAGCTCAAACCCTTGCCTGATAATATTAAATATGCTTATCTTGATGAAAAGAAGATATATCCTCTTATTATTAGTGCTAACCTTTCAGAGCATGAAGAAGAAAGATTATTGAAAACTCTGAAGAAGCATCGTGCTGCTATTGGATATACTCTTGATGATCTTAAGGGCATTAGTCCCACTCTATGTCAACATAAAATAAATTTGGAAGCAGATGCCAAACCAGTTCGTGATCCTCAACGACGTCTAAATCCTAAATTGAAAGAAGTGGTAAGAAAAGAAATACTAAAGCTTCTGGAGGCAGGTATAATCAATCTCGTTGCTGATAGTGAGTGGGTAAGTCCTATCCATTGTGTCCCTAAGAAGGGAGGTATTACTATTGTTCCTAATGATAAAGATGAATTGATTCCACAAAGAATTATCACAGGTTATAGGATGGTAATTGATTTCCGTAAATTAAATAAAGCTACTAAGAAAGATCATTACCCCTTACCTTTTATTGATCAAATGCTAGAAAGATTATGCAAACATACACATTACTACTTTCTAGATGGTTATTCTGGTTTCTCTCAAATACCTGTGTCGGCTAGAGATCAATCAAAGACTACTTTTACATGCCCTTTTGGTACTTTTGCTTATAGACGTATGCCTTTTGGTTTATCTAATGCACCTGCTACCTTTCAAAGATGCATGATGGCTATATTCTCTGACTTTTGTGAAAAGATTTGTGAGGTTTTCATGGACAACTTTTCCATCTATGGTTCCTCTTTTGATGATTGCTTGAGCAATCTTGATCGAGTTTTGCGGAGATGTGAAGAAACTAATCTTGTCTTGAATTGGGAAAAGTGCCACTTTATGGTTAATGAAGGTATTGTCTTGGGGCATAAAGTTTCTGAAAGAGGTATTGAAGTTGATGAAGCCAAGGTTGATGCTATTGAAAAGATGCCGTGTCCCAAGGACATCAAAGGTATAAGAAGTTTCCTTGGTCACGCTGGATTTTATAGGAGGTTCATTAAGGATTTCTCAAAAACTTCTCGGCCTTTGACTAATTTATTGCAAAAAGATATACCAGTTGTCTTTGATGATGATTGTGTAGAAGCATTTGAAATACTTAAGAAAGCATTAGTCACTGCACCTATTGTTCAGCCACCTGATTGGAATTTACCCTTTGAAATTATGTGTGATGCTAGTGATTATGCTGTAGGTGCTATTCTAGGGCAAAGAATTGATAAGAAATTAAATGTTATTCATTATGCTAGTAAGACTCTAGACAATGCTCAAAGAAATTATGCTGCTACTGAAAAAGAACTCTTAGCAGTTGTATTTGCTTGTGATAAGTTCAGATCTTATATTGTTGATTCTAAAGTAACTATTCAAACTGATCATGCTGCTATTAAATATCTTATGGAAAAGAAAGATGCTAAACCTAGACTTATTAGATGGGTTCTCTTGCTACAAGAATTTGATTTGCATATTAAAGGATAGTATAACCGCACCTAATCCCTGCCCTCACAGTGATTTGGGTTTTTGGCCGTCCGTTTTACTGATCTGAGAGTTTCTGGCCGTCAGATTTTGTGTCTAATGCAGTCTGCTGTGCAATCTGTGTCAATTAGCCCAGCTGTCCTGTGGGCTGCTGCTCCACGGGCCGAATCGGACGCCTGTGGTGTACTCGGCCTTCGGCGAGCCGGCAGCCCATTCGAAGGAGGCCAACGAGCTACCGCGTCAGCTCCAAAAAAATTTACTCGCGAACCCGACCGCTCAAAAGAAGAAAAAACACTCACGAGGCTGAGGGGAACGGGAATTAATCGATTCCCCACTCGCGAACCCTAACCGAGTCCCGATCGAGGTTGAGTGAAACGGGACCAGATCGATTCACCTCTAGAATCGAGCCGCAAAGAGGGGTGGTCGGTTCCATCAAGTGAAGATCGCTGGTGTGCGTCCGTCCACCGGAGGTCAGGGATGGGATCGAGTCGTCCATCCGGTCAATCACAGCGACCGGAGGAGCGGGATCCAAGAGCCGAGTACATCCGGTCGATCCCACCGACCAGACGAGCGGGATTAAGTGGCAGACGCCTCGTGTACTGGTAACTTCTCTCCTCTTCTTCAAGCTCGCAATCATGGCATTCTTCTGCTGGAAACTGCTCTGATGTCCTTCAAGCTCGCTATTATGGCCATTATCATTCATTTAGGCCCATTATCATTCATTCATTTGCTTAATGCCTGGTAAAGTCGCAAACCTTGCAGGTACTATATAATGCTGCCCTCCATGGCTGTCTATGCACATCTTACTCCAGCAGCAATATTTGTCAGTTCACGTATGAATGTATGATTCATTCTTCCACCAAGCAATTGAATTGTTTTGATTTTGTCTCATTCCAAAAACTATACATACAGGTGTTTCATGCTTGCTGTGGTCGATTGATTTGGGCAGTTCTTGGAGACTGTACTCGCAATTTTTCTACTTCGGCAGCTTACGATCATCTATGGCTTTTTGCACAGGTAACTCATGTTTGTGGAAATATAACCAATTCTGATTTACTCTCTTCCCAACAGGAAGAAGTAAGAGAATTCAGTGAGTTGGTTTTCAAGCCAATTTGCATCTTTCATATCTGAAGCCATCCCTTGGCTTGTCACTGTGCTTTCACGTGTAGCTCTTGGATGAGATCCCTAGAAGGGCATTGAACGCATCTTGACATCGTCTTTGTTGATGAACATGCCTACTAAAAACTTATTAATATAACGTCCTTGTGTTTAATACTGATCTTTTATCGAAACAATATGTATGGAGAGGTAATTGTGATGAATGCAAAAAATATTCAGGGAAAACTCAAGGAGGGCAATGTTTTCCTCATCAACGAGTCCTTTGTGAAATTAGCAAAGAACATGTATAAGGCTATGGAAGCAAGTTCCATGACAATAACTCTATGGTCGAAGGTTTAGGCACAGCGTTATGTCCCTATCAGTTATCCTGATTATGCATGTTCACTCACCAATTTTATACCTCTACCCTATGGTTGGAAAGACAGACTCCTTTATAGGCAAGGAAAATCTACTTTAGTGCACACACAATTATTCCTTTGTTTCCTCCACTTTGCTGCTTTATTATCATTCTGGTCCATTATCATGCTCATGTTTCGATGTACAGATGTCAGAATAGTTTCAGTGATTTCAAATCTCTTTTAAGATTTGACTGCCTACTCGAGCCCAGGATTCTGACAAAAGTAACCTCCAGATAACAGATATTGAGTACGCTTTCTGATCTCAATTATGAGACCATCTATTATCTTCTAACTTTAATAAGAGTTACAAGACTATCTATTATCCTCTGAACTCTCACTATATTAGCTGAATCGCATGTACTTAGTGTATATAATCATGTCTCAGATTACCGACTACAGAGTCATTATCATAATTGTCGGCGGCAAGTTATAACTAAAAGTAACTATATTTGTGATCTTTGAACTTTTCCAATTATAGGTGAACACTAGCTAGCACCGACAGAACCGAGATTATGTTGATCTCTCATGCAAATGGTCACGTACTTAATACACCACTATAGTCCTCTCTCAATTATAAAGTACATATCTCAAAAATTTATGTGCAAAAAATGCCACTGCCAGCCAGCCAACAGACACCTGATGATCCAAATTGCACTTGTCAATAATGCTCCCAGTAGCACAAACAAGAAAAAGGCAAAAAGGTAAATATCCACATTATACTAAATTCCTTGTTCAAGATTCTATTTTTTGACGTACATATATATTAACACCTACCTTCACGATTTACAGATCTGCAACTCACACAATCAAGACCTCTTCTTCGAAAAATAAACTTCATCTCCCTGAGCAAAGATTGGCTCATCTACTTTGGGAGCTATTAAATAAATGGAGATGTTATGATTGTGACCACCCTTTTTGGACGTTTTACTTATGTCGTCTGCCTGCGACAAGTATTACCGGGTTAACGTGATAAGACTTTGTGTTTGCCAATTCCGACTTATCTGTACTGTGTTTTCAAAGAACCATCGCTCCTGTCTAAACTGAATTATCCAAGACTTGCATCTCTACAATCACCCTTATTTATCATCTAAAGTGATGTTTCTGTTCTTTGCTACATTATGATCCCGCGTCTCTATTTCTATTACTGTGGTAAATCTGGATCCTATTTGTAGAAATGTCCAATTATTCTAATGTTTTCCTATCAATGTGTATACATGTGTTTCCTTTAATTTATTGAGAAAGTTGCCCTATTATCAGCCTCTTTCTGTTTTTTACGGGTGAACAGCTGCTACATCTTTCATCATAAAGGTCTCTTGTATTATACTTTTGCACTGTGCGCATCCTGCGTTTTCCTCTTCTCTATTTTCATGTTTGACATGCTACAAAAATAATACCACCAAATAGTATTAATGGGAATTCTTTTTTGAATTTATCACAAGCTCATGTGGATAGTTATATAGGTGTATATTTCACATATATTATCCCATTCAGATTGATTATTTCCTACTCAAGACTCATTTTATTTCATAAAGAATATCATGTTGAAGTGACTTTAGTAGTTGGGTGTAAGATGAATGCTGGGTATGGAGCTCACTTGGTGCTTGGTACATATTAAGTTTCTTTTCTTCTACTAAGATGAATGCTGCAATGTAATTCACTATGCGCACACCCCTCAGTGACTTATTTCGGTTGTACCAAATTTTGCAATGCCTTATTTTGGTTATAGAAAATTCTGTAAAATTGTACCATAGAACCTTCCAAATAGACGGGCGCAGCAACGCGCGCCTTCAATGATCTAGTTGTTGATAGAAAGGGAGCTAAGAACCCCGTTGCAGACAACCTGTCTAGGTTAGAAAATATTCTTGATGACCCACTACCTATTAATGATAGCTTTCCTGATGAACAATTAAATGTTATAAGTACTTCTCGTAGTACTCCATGGTATGTTGATTATGTTGATTATATTGTTGCTAAGTTTATACCACCTAGCTTCACATACCAACAAAAGAGAAAGTTCTTCTATGATTTGAGACATTACTTTTGGGATGACCCACATCTTTATAAAGAAGGAGTAGATGGTGTTATTAGACGTTGTGTACCTGAGCATGAATAGGAACAGATCCTACGCAAGTGTCATTCCGAGTCTTATGGAGGACACCACGCTGGAGATAGAACTGCACATAAGGTATTGCAATCTGGTTTTTATTGGCCTACTCTCTTCAAGGATGCCCGTAAGTTTGTCTTGTCTTGTGATGAATGTCAAAGAATTGGTAATATTAGTAGACGTCAAGAAATGCCTATGAATTATTCACTTGTTATTGAACCGTTTGATGTTTGGGGTTTTGATTATATGGGACCTTTTCCTGCCTCTAATGGATGCACACATATTCTAGTTGTTGTTGATTACGTTACTAAGTGGGTAGAAGCTATTCCAACCAGTAGTGCTGATCATAACCCTTCTATTAAAATGCTTAAGGAAGTTATTTCCCGAGGTTTGGATTCCCTAGATATTTAATGACTGATGGTGGTTCACACTTTATTCATGGTGCTTTCTGTAAAATGCTTGCTAAATATGATGTTAATCATAGAATTGCATCTCCTTATCACCCTCAGTCTAGTGGTCAAGTAGAGTTGAGCGATAGAGAGCTCAAATTAATTTTGCAAAAGACTGTTAATAGGTCTAGAAAGAATTGGTCTAAGAAACTTGATGATGCATTATGGGCTTATAGAACTGCATACAAAAATCCTATGGGTATGTCTCCGTATAAAATGGTCTATGGAAAAGCATGTCACTTACCTCTCGAACTAGAACATAAGGCATACTGGGCTATTAAAGAGCTCAACTATGATTTTTTAAACTTGCCAGTGAAAAGAGGTTATTTGATATTAGCTCACTTGATGAATGGAGAACCCAAGCATATGAAAATGCCAAGTTGTTTAAAGAAAAAGTTAAAAGATGGCATGACAAAAGGATACAAAAGCGTGAGTTTAATGTAGGTGATTATGTATTGGCATGACAAAAGGATACAAAAGCGTGAGTTTAATGTAGGTGACAAAAGGAAACAAAAGTCGTCTAAGATTTTTTGCAAGAAAACTTCTCTCTAAATGGGAAGGCCCCTATGTTATCGAAGAGGTCTATCATTCCGGTGCCATAAAGATCAACAACTTCGAGGGCACAAATCCGAAGGTGGTAAATGGTCAAAGAATTAAACATTATATCTCAGGTAATCCCATAAATGTTGAAACCAATATTATTGAAACCGTAACCCCGGAGGAATACATAAGGGACACTTTCCAGAATGTTTCAGACTCCAAAAAGGAATAGGTATGTGGTACGGTAAGTAAACCGACTCCAAAACAACTTTTAATGCAATATTTCTCCGTTTTGGAATATTTAGAAAAATAGAGAAATAAGTAGCATTCCGGGAAGGACACGAGGGCCCCACGAGGGTGGTGGGCGCCCCCCCCTAGGGCGCGCCCCCTACCTCGTGAGCACCTCGTGTGCCTTTCAGACTCCATTTTCTTGCACGTTATGTATTTTGGTCGGTAAAAATTCATTATATATTCTCCCAAAGGTTTTGACTCCCGTATCACGCAAATTTCCTCTGTTTTTTTTCTGAGCTGTTGCTGCTACAGATTAGAGCAAGATGTCTTCTAAAGAGTCAATCGGGGAGAGCCGGGTATCTAATCCGGCACCGGAACCAAGGTCAAACAGTGAGGCTGACCACTTTGGGCTAGCAACGGAGGAGGAGATGGAGGCTGACTTGATGAGAGTAGATGCTATGGAGGATCAAGAAGTCACCTCACGCCTCCAAGCTGGGTTCACAATGGGGGAACTACAGAGCTTAGCTATTCCAAACTCGGTTATCCCTTCTAATGTTAGATTTCTTACTTATGAAAATATGAAGAGGAGTGTCACTTGTTCTCTCGCAGCTATGCAACACCCTTGGGTGCAAGGAGTTTTAGCTGTTATAGGAAAGCTTCGTAAGGACATAATGGACCTCAAGCAGCAAGTCAATAAGCTCGAGGAGGAGAACCGTATCCTGAGAGGAATAATCGCCAAGAATATTACACCAACAACAAAGAAGGAGACATGATCACATGGGTATGTGCACTCCCCTTGGCAACTGCCAAGCTTGGGGGAGGTGCCCCGGTATCGTATCACAATCACAACTCTTATCTTTACCGTTTTTCTTAGTTCAATCCTATTAGTAGTATCTTGATCTAGTAGAATAAAGTTTGTGCCATGATCTTGGGTGAATAAAAGAAAAGAGAAAAAGAATAAAAAGAAACAAAAGGTTCATATTGATCTTATTGAGAGTAATGACTTCACATAGAAAGAGTATGTTGATTAAAAGTTGTTGGGAGTTGGCAGACATAGCTTTGGTCATTGTTGCAATTAATAGAAAGTAATAAGGAAAGAGAGGTTTTCACATATAGATATATTATCATTGACATCTTTTATGATTGGGAGCACTCATTAAAATATGACATGCTAAAGAGTTGATGTTGGACAAGGAAGACGACGTAATGAGTCATGTCTTTCTTACATCTGAGATAAAGTATGTTGTCATGGATCCTCTAACTTGTTGAGCTTGCCTTTCCCCCTCATGCTATCCCAATTCTCAGCACCAAGTAGAAATACTACTTGTGCTTCCAAATACCCTTAAACCTGTTTTGCCATGAGAGTCCACCATATCTACCTATGGATTGAGTAAGATCCTTCAAGTAAGTTGTCATCAGTGCAAAGCAATAAAAATTGCTCTAAATATGTATGATGGATTGGTGTGGGAGAAATAAGCTTTATACGATCTTGTGATGTGGAAGTAATAAAAGCGACGGACTGCATAATAAAGGTTCACATCACAAGGGGCAATATAAAGTGACGTTCTTTCGCATTGAGAGTTTATATATCCAACCATAAAAGCGCATGGCAACCTCTGCTTCCGTCTGTGAAGGGCCTATAATTTATTATTATCTTCTACCTCCTTGCTAGCGGGAACAATAGTAGTGTCACTGTCGTCATTCACATTCAGCAAACCAGGGGAAAA
Source organism: Triticum urartu (assembly GCF_003073215.2). NCBI lineage: Eukaryota > Viridiplantae > Streptophyta > Magnoliopsida > Poales > Poaceae > Triticum > Triticum urartu. Next base: position 104,874,574 of record NC_053028.1, on the reverse strand, counting down.
TATGCGGATGTATAGGGAGAGAGAAGCTTACTTATGCGAGGGCTCATCTTTCATGTAGCTTTAGGTGGGGCAACGATTGGCAGACGAAGAATACAGGCAAGTACAGAGAATTATGGAAATCAGATGTACCTGAAGTTGAATTAAGATAACTGCATGAAACAAGTTTAGATTTTAGATGTTAAGAATATTTTTGCATGTTGATGGTTATGATTTGTGTAACACAGGTTATCTATTTTACTGATTCTGCAATGATTTACCTTGGGTAATATATGAATGCAAAAATTGTTCCCAACCTAACATTTTGGATAACATTCCAGAGTATGGTGTATATAATTGTACAGAATATGAACACGAATAAGATATGGTGTATTAATTTACCTAGTAAGCAAAAGAAGAACACATACAGAAGTTGGTTGAAGCAAGGTCAATTTTGCAACCTGCAAGGGAAGATGAAATTATGGATTGTATATGATAAAGAGCAATACCTCAACGGATAGATGCATATGAGACTTATTCCTGTAGTGTTACACAATATATGACAAGGAAATCGGTAAGGATTCATCCACGGACATAGCAGTAAGAACATTAAATGGTAATGCATCACAAGAAAGAACTATTGAGAAAAAGAGGATGCAGACGTTCTTCCTGAATTAACACATATAGACAAGTGGTCGATCACTGAATGATACATACAAATAGATCAACCCAATTAGAAACAACTTATGACCGTAATGTATTGTTATGCAGCCGTGCTCCAACAAGATCATCTATGACGCCGTGACGACAAATAGTAGCTAGTTGAATTTTAATGCACAGATGAAACATGCTGACATGCAGTGGATCAGGCGAATGACTAAGGTAGTATAGATTAAGGTTGCAATGGCCGGCAAATAGACATGATGGCCATGCCACACAAAGCACCCGAGTGGGTAGGAACAGAGGACATGAGTGCCTTACTGAATCATCGGTAGAGTCAGCCGGAGTCGAGGTAGCCTAGGCCAAGCACCTTCGAGCTCTAGCCGATGGCAGCGTGTGTGGAGACGCGTGTAAGTGGGCTTAGGACATGAAGTAGCCACGCCGGCGACACATGGTTGATGTAGGGTCGCGGAGGACGTCGCTACTGCGGACGATGAGTAGCCAGGCCGGCAGCAGCGCATGCCGAGATTCCAACTAGAGGAGGCATGACAACCGCGCCAGGGACCACGGCGACTACGGTTGCCGGAGCGGCGTGTACATGGGTGTGGAGGGCATCGCGGTGGTGGAGCATCAGAGGAGAGCACTAAAGAGGATCCAGGCCAGTGAGAGGCGACATGGAAGAGCGCTGGATCTCGCTGGAATTGGAGGTAGCATCGTGGACTCGTGGTCAAGGGGATCTGGTGCGAGAGAGGAATCGAAGAGAGAGAGAGAGACAGTGGATTTTTGTTTCTGTGTGATATTTGGATGGATGAGGAGGTATGGCCGTATGGGTGCTGGAGGTGGGATACGGGGAGGTTTGCTCCTTTTTTCAAGGAACGTGGAGTTTTCATGTACGGGAGGTGGAGGTTGTTGAACAAACAACGGATGCTATCATATCGTTGGTAGACATGCGTTGGTATAGGTGTGTTTTTGTTGTAGTGCTTATGCAAGAGTCATGGTGATCTTCACCTTTTCTTTTTCATTTTATGCTTTGGCAAGCTCAGCATGTTGGAAAGAACATGATATATATATATATATATATATATATATATATATATCTAATTGGATGTAGGGGAGCATGAACCATAATTGTTGACAGTACCCTTGAGGTAAAAGGTTGTGGGGCAAAACTATAAGCTCCTATCTTTCTCTGTGTCCGATTAAAACTCTGTAACCACAAGTATCGCGTGAGTGTTGGCAATTATGGAGGACTAAATGATAGTTGAGTATGTGGACTTGGTTTTTAGCTCTGACATAGACTCTTTCCGATGTTATGATAAATTGCAATTGCTTCAATGACTGGGGTTATAGTTTGTCGGAGCCCAATAAGGTTTATGATTTATACTTTTGCATTGTGAATAGATCATCACTTGAACATAAGTAATCATATGACAAAATCTATATATGTTGCTGTTATGAGAATAATCATGATGCCTTCATGTTCGTATTTTATTTCTAACGACGCCTCTACCTCTAAACATGAGGACATATTTATTGTTATCGGCTTTTCCCTTGAGGAAAAGCGAGGTGTAAGCTTGGGGGAGTTGATACGTCCATTTTGCATCATTCTTTTATATCGATATTTATCGCATTATGGATTGTTATTTCACTTTATGTCACAATACTTATGGCTATTTTCTCTTATTTTACAAGGTTTACATAAAGAGGGAGAATGCCGACAGCTGGAATTCTGGTCTGGAAAAGGAGCAAATATTAGAGACCTATTCTGCGCAACTCCAAAAGTCCTGAAACTCTACGGAACGTCTTAAAAGAAATAAAGAAAAATCCACGTCAAAGATGAAGGCCAGGGGGCCCACACCCTTCTCACGAGGGTGGGGACGCCCCCCCTAGGGCGCGCCCCCTACCTCGTGGGCCCCCTGGTAGTCTTCGATGCCCACCTTCTCCTATATGAGGTCTTTCAATGAGAAAAAAATAGAGAGGAACTTTTTGGGACAAGACTCCGCCGCCACGAGGCGGAACCTTGGCGGATCCAATCAAGAGCTTCGGCAGAGCTTTTCTGCCGGGTAAACTTCCCTCCGGGAGGGGGAAATCATCACCATCGTCATCACCAACGCTCCTCTCATCGGGAGATGGCAATTTCCATCAACATCTTCACCAGCACCATCTCATCTCCAAACCCTAGTTCATCTCTTGTATCCAATTCTTGTCTCAAAGTCCGGGATTGGTGCAAGTAGGTTGCTAGTAGTGTTGATTACTCTTTGTAGTTGATGCTAGTTGGTTTAATTGGTGGAAGATCATATGTTCAGATCCTATATGCATATTATTACCCCTCTGATTATGAACATGAATATGCTTTGTGAGTAATTACGTTCGTTCCTGAGGACAAGGGAGAAGTCTTGCTATGAGTAGTCATGTGAATTTGGTATTCGTTTGATATTTTGATAAGATGTATGTTGTCTAGCCTCTAGTGGTGTTATGTGAACGTTGACTACATAACACTTCACCATTATTTAGGCCTAGAGGAATGCATTGGGAAGTAATAAGTAGATGATGGGTTGCTAGAGTGACAGAAGCTTAAACCCTAGTTTATGCGATGCTTCATAAGGGGCTGATTTGGATCCATATGTTTCATGCTATGGTTGGGTTTACCTTAATACTTTTGTTGTAGTTGCACATGCTTGCAATAGAGGTTAATCATAAGTGGGATGCTTGTTCAAGTAAGAACAGCACCCAAGCACCGGTCCACCCACATATCAAATTATCAAAGTATCGAACGCGAATCATATGAACGTGATGAAAACTAGCTTGACGATATTCGTATATGTCCTCGGGAGCGCTTTTCCTATTATAAGAGTTCGTTCCGGCTTGTCCTTTGATATAAAAGGATTGGGCCACCTTGCTGCAATTTATTTACTTTTGTTACTTGTTGCTCGTTACAATCTATCCTATCACAAAACTATCTGTTACCACTTATTTCAGTACTTGCAAAGAATACCTTGCTGAAAACCGCTTATCATTTCCTTCTGCTCCTCGTTGGGTTCGACACTCTTACTTATCGAAAGGACTACGATAGATCCCCTATACTTGTGGGTCATCACGACATAATGTGTAATAACAGCCCATAATGCAATAAATATCGATATAAAAGCATGATGCAAAATGGACGTATCACGGGCCCTTGTTGACGCGCCTAGGAGGAGGAATCCTCCTCCTAGTAGGAGTAGGATTCCTCCTTTCCTACTCCTACTAGGAGGGGGAAAGGCAGGGAGAGAAAGAGAAGGAAAGGGGGGTGCCGCCCCCCTTCTCCTTGTCCAATTCGGACAGGGGGAAGGGGGCGCGCTGCCTGTCCTAGACCGGCCCCTCTCTCTTTCCCTTATGGCCCAACAAGGCCCATGAGCCCCCGGGGGGTTCCCGTAACCCCTCCGGTACTCCGGTAAAATCCTGATTTCACCCGAAAGTATTCTGATGTCCAAATTTAGGCTTACAATATATCAATCTTTATGTCTCGACCATTTCGAGACTCCTCGTCATGTTTGTGATCAAATCCGGGACTCCGGACTACCTTCGGTACATCAAAACATATAAACTCATAAAACCGATCGTCACAGAACTTTAAGCGTGCGGACCCTACGGGTTCGAGAACTATGTAGACATGACCGAGACACGTCTCCGGTCAATAACCAATAGTGGAACCTGGATGCACATATTGGTTCCTACATATTCTACGAAGAACTTTATCAGTCAAACCGCACAACACTATATGTTGTTCTCTTTGTCATCGGTATGTTACTTGCTCGAGATTCGATCGTCGGTATCCCAATACCTAGTTCAATCTCGTTACCGGCAAGTCTCTTTACTCATTCCGTAATACATCATCCCGTAACTAACTCATTAGTTATCATGCTTGCAAGGCTTATAGTGATGTGTATTACTGAGAGGGCCCAGAGATACCTCTCCGACAATCGGAGTGACAAATCCTAATCTTGATCTATGCCAACTCAACAAGTACCATCGGAGACACCTGTAGAGCACCTTTATAATCACCAGTTACGTTGTGACATTTGGTAGCACACAAAGTGTTCCTCTGGTATTCGGGAGTTGCATAATCTCATAGTCATAAGAACATGTATAAGTCATGAAGAAAGCAATAGCAGTGAACAAACGATCAAGTGCTAAGCTAACGGAATGGGTCAAGTCAATCACATCATTCTCCTAATGATGTGATCCCACAGATCAAATAACAACTCATGTCTATGGTTAGGAAACTTAACCATCTTTGATCAATGAGCTAGTCAAGTAGAGGCATACTAGTCACACTATGTTTGTCTATGTATTCACACCTGTATTATGTTTCCAGTTAATACAATTCATGAATAATAAACATTTATCATGAAATAAGGAAATAAATAATAGCTTTATTATTGCCTCTAGGGCATATTTCCATCAGTATCCCACTTGCACTAGAGTCAATAATCTAGATTACACAGTAATGATTTTAACACCCATAGAGCCTTGGTGTTGATCCTGTTTTGCTCGTGGAAGAGGCTTAGTCAATGGGTCTGCAACATTCAGATCCGTGTGTATCTTACAAATCTCTATGTCTCCCACCTGGACTTGATCCCGGATGGAGTTGAAGCGTCTCTTGATGTGCTTGGTTCTCTTGTGAAATCTGGATTCCTTTGCCAAGGCAATTGCACCAGTATTGTCACAAAAGATTTTCATTGGACCCGATGCACTAGGTATGACACCTAGATCGGATATGAAATCCTTCATCCAGACTCCTTCGTTCGCTGCTTCCGAAGCAGCAATGTACTCCGCTTCACATGTAGATCCCGCCATGATGCTCTGTTTAGACCTGCTCCAACTGACAGCTCCACTGCTTAATATAAACACGTATCCGGTTTGCAATTTAGAATCGTCTGGATCAGTGTCAAAGCTTGCATCCACGTAACCATTTACGATGAGCTCTTTGTCACCTCCATAAACGAGAAACATATCCTTGGTCCTTTTCGGGTACTTCAGGATGTTCTTCACCGTTGTCGAGTGATCCACTCCTGGATTACTTTGGTACCTCCCTGTGATACGTCTCCAACGTATCTATAATTTTTGATTGCTCCATGCTATATTATCTACTGTTTTGGACTATATTGGGATTTATTTTCTACTTTTATATTATTTTTGGGACTAACCTATTAACCGGAGGCCCAGCCCAGAATTGCTGTTTTTTTGCCTATTTCAGTGTTTCGAAGAAACGAAATATCAAACGGAGTCCAAACGGAATAAAATCTTCGGGAACATGATTTTCTCATCGAACGTGATCCAGGAGACTTGGGCCCTGCTCCAAGGAACAAAAGAGGTGGTCACGAGGGTGGGGGGCGCCCCCCCTAGGGCGCGCCCCCTGCCTCGTGGGCCCCTCGTTGCTCCTCCGGCGTACTTCTTCCTCCTATATATACACAGTACCCCCAAACGATCAAAACATGAGCCAAAAACCTAATTCCACCGCCGCAACTTTCTGTATCCACGAGATCCCATCTTGGGGCCTGTTCCGGAGCTCCACCGGGAGGAGGCCGTCATCACGGAGGGCTTCTACATCATCATAGCCTCTCCGATGAAGTGTGAGTAGTTTACCTCAGACCTGCGGGTCCATAGTTAGTAGCTAGATGGCTTCTTCTCTCTCTTTGAATCTCAATACAAAGTTCTCCCCCTCTATTGTGGAGATCTATTTGATGTAATCTTCTTTTTGTGATGTGTTTGTTGAGATCGATGAATTGTGGGTTTATGATCAAGTCTATCTATGAATAATATTTGAATCTTCTCTGAATTCTTTTATGTATGATTGGTTATCTTTGCAAGTCTCTTCGAATTATCAGTTTGGTTTGGCCTACTAGATTGGTTGTTCTTGCCATGGGAGAAGTGCTTAGCTTTGGGTTCGATCTTGTGGTGTCCTTACCCAGTGACAGAAGGGGCAGCAAGGCACGTATTGCATCGTTGCCATCGAGGATAACAAGATGGGGTTTATTTCACATTGCATGAATTTATCTCTCTACATCATGTCATCTTGCTTAAGGCGTTACTCGGTTTTTAACTTAATACTCTAGATGCATGCTGGATAGCGGTCGATGAGTGGAGTAATAGTAGTAGATGCATAATCATTTCGATCTACTTGTCATGGACCTGATGCCTATATACATGATCATGCCTAGATATTCTCATAACTATGCTCAATTCTGTCAATTGCTCAACAGTAATTTGTTCACCCACCGTAGAATACTTATGCTCTTGAGAGAAGCCACTAGTGAAACCTATGGCCCCCGGGTCTATTCTCATCATATCAATCTCCATCACTTTAATCTTGCTTTGCTTTTTATTTTGCTTTTACTTTTACTTTGCATCTTTATACCAAAAATACCAAAAAATATTATATCTATCAGATCTCACTCTCGTAAGTTACCGTGAAGGGATTGACAACCCCTAATCGCGTTGGTTGCGAGTAGCTATCGCTTTGTGCAGGTATGAGGGACTTGAGCGTGGCCTCCTACTGGATTGATACCTTGGTTCTCAAAAACTGAGGGAAATAATTACGCTACTCTGCTGCATCATCCCTTCCTCTTCGGGGAAAACCAACGCAAGCTCAAGACGTAGCAAGAAGGATTTCTGGCGCCGTTGCCGGGGAGTCTACGCAAAAAGTCAACATACCAAGTACCCATCACAATCCCTATCTCTCGCATTACATTATTTTCCATTTGCCTCTCGTTTTCCTCTCCCCCCAATTCATCCTTGCTGTTTTATTCGCCCTCTCTCTCTCTATCCTCCCTCTCTATTTGCCTCTTTTTGCCTGCTTGCTTTTTGTTTGCTTGTGTGTTAGATTGCTTGTTTGTCGCGATGGCTCAGGTACTACCAAATTGTGTGACTTCACCAATACCAATAATAATGATTTCCTTAGCACTCCGATTGCTCCTCTTACCGATGCTGAATCTTGTGAAATTAATACTACTTTGTTGAATCTTGTTATGAAAGATCAATTCGTCGGCCTTCGTAGTGAAGATGCCGCTACTCATCTGAATAGCTTCGTTGATTTATGTGATATGCAAAAGAAAAAGTATGTCAATAATGATGTCGTTAAATTGAAGCTATTTCCTTTTTCACTTAGAGATCGTGCTAAAGCTTGGTTTTCGTCTTTGCCTAAAAATAGTATTGATTCATGGAACAAGTGCAAAGATGCTTTTATCTCTAAGTATTTTCCTCCCGCTAAGATCATCTCTCTTAGAAACGATATTATGAACTTTAAACAACTTTATCATGAACATGTTGCACAAGCTTGGGAGAGAATGAAATTAATGATACGTAATTGCCCTACTCATGGTTTGAATTTGTGGATGATCATACAAAAATTTTATGCCGGATTGAATTTTGCTTCTAGAAATCTTTTAGATTAGGCCGCGGGAGACACTTTTATGGAAATCACTTTAGGAGATGCTACTAAACTCCTAGATAATATTATGGTTAATTATTCTCAATGGCATACTGAAAGATCTTCTAATAATAAAGTGCATGCGATAGAAGAAATTAATGTGTTGAGTGGAAAGATGGATGAACTTATGAAATTACTTGTTACTAAGAGTGTTTCTTCTGATCCTAATGATATGACTTTGTCTACTTTGATTGAGAATAACAATGAATCTATGGATGTGAATTTTGTTGGTAGGAATAATTTTGGTAACAACGCTTATAGAGGGAATTTTAATCCTAGGCCATATCCTAGTAATCCTTCTAATAATTATGGGAATTCCTACAACAACTCTTATGGAAGTTATAATAAGATGCCCTCTGAATTTGAGAATAGTGTTAAAGAATTTATGAATTCACAAAAGAATTTTAATGCTTTGCTTGAGGAGAATTTCTTAAAGTTGATGATTTGGCTAGAAACATTGATAGAATTTCTCTTGAGGTTGATTCTTTAAAGCTTAGATCTATTCCTCCTAAGCATGATATCAATGAGTCTCTCAAAGCCATGAGAATTTCCATTGATGAGTGCAAGGAAAGAACCGCTAGGATGCGTGCTTCCAAAGATGCCTTTATTAAAGCGTGTTCCTCCAATTCCTATGAAAATCAAGACGAAGATCTAAAAGTTATTGATGTGTCACCTATTAAATCTTTGTTTTGCAATATGAATCTTGATGAAACTGAATATGATCTTCCTTTACCTACAAGGCGTTCTAAAAATTCAGAGTATTTAGATCTTAATAATGAAGTTGATGATTGTGGGATTGAAAGAAATAAAAATCTAGATGTTGCTAAACCCACTATATTGTATTTCAAGGAATTTAATTATGAAAGTTGCTCTTTAATTGATTGTATTTCCTTGTTGCAATCCGTGCTAAATTCTCCACATGCTTATAGTCAAAATAAAGCCTTCACTGAACATATTGTTGATGCCTTGATGCAATCTTATGAAGAAAAACTTGAGTTGAAAGTTTCTATCCCTAGAAAACTCTATGATGAGTGGGAACCAACTATTAAAATTAAAATTAAAGATCATGAGTTTTATGCTTTGTGTGATTTGGGTGCTAGTGTCTCTACTATTCCCAAGACTTTGTGTGATTTACTAGATTTCCGTAATTTTGATGATTGCTCTCTAAACTTGCATCTTGCGGATTCCACTATTAAGAAACCTATGGGAAGAATTAATGATGTTCTTATTGTTGCAAATAGGAATTATGAGCCCGTAGATTTCATTGTTCTTGATATAGATTGCAATCCTTCTTGCCCTATTATTCTTGGTAGACCTTCCTTAGAACGGTTGGTGCGATTATTGATATAAAGGAAGGGAATATTAGATTTCAATTTCCATTAAAAAAGGGCATGGAACACTTTCCAATAAAGAAAATAAAATTGCCATATGAAATTATCATGAAAGCCACTTATGGGTTGCCTACCAAAGATAGCAATACTTAGATCTATCCTCGCTTTTATGCCTAGCTAGGGGCATTAAACGATAGCACTTGTTGGGAGGCAACCCAATTTATTTTTATTCCTTTGTCATCGGTATGTTACTTGCCCGAGATTTGATCGTCGGTATCTCAATACCTAGTTCAATCTCGTTACCGGCAAGTCTCTTTACTCGTTCCGTAATACATCATCTCGCAACTAACTCATTAGTTGCAATGCTTGCAAGGCTTAGGTGATGTGCATTACCGAGAGGGCCCCAGAGATACCTCTCCGACAATCGGAGTGACAAATCATAATCTTGATCTATGCCAACTCAACAAGTACCATCAGGGACACCTGTAGTGCACCTTTATAATCACGTAGTTATGTTGTGACGTTTGGTAGCACACAAAGTGTTCCTCCGGTATTCGGGAGTTGCATAATCTCATAGTCATAAGAACATGTATAAGTCATGAAGAAAGCAATAGTAGTAAACAAACGATCACGTGCTAAGCTAATGGAATGGGTCAAGTCAATCACATCATTCTCCTAATGATGTGATCCCATAGATCAAATAACAACTCATGTCTATGGTTAGGAAACTTAACCATCTTTGATCAATGAGCTAGTCAAGTAGAGGCATACTAGTGACACTATGTTTGTCTATGTATTCACACATGTATTATGTTTCCGGTTAATACAATTCTAGCATGAATAATAAACATTTGTCATGAAATAAGGAAATAAACAATAACTTTATTATTGCCTCTAGGGCATATTTCCTTCACCAGTGGCGGTGCCGAGGCTTTCGGACACCTCAGAGGTGGTACGTCACCATGTCAGCGAGGAGGATGAGCACATCCGTCAATACATGGTTGCGTTGGAGGGCAGGTTGGACAATACCTGGAAGGTTCTTCAGGGGTCGCATTGGAGCTATGATCCTGTGATGGTTCCTTCTCTTTGGGTGTCCACGGCCCGCGCCGATACCCGTCGTTCGCTGCGGTTCTAGCTGTATTAGCGATACTATTTGAGATGTATTAGTGATAATATTCGACGACGTACGGACGCAAGAGATGATGTAGTTTTGCTTATTGAATGCATGCTAATTTAGTTTACCCGGGGACGAGCGGGTTACGGGGTTCCTCCGTGTCGATGGTACCCTAAATAGCAAGTATCGTCGGTGCGAGGTACATGTGGCCATCGGTGTCGAGTACTACATACATGTCCCACAAGTGACACAGGGGTCCTGTGTCCCGCAGCAATAGTTCTCGGCGTCGATGGCGGTCGAATACCATTGCAAATTTGTCTGGCAGCCTCAGAGATGACGATTGAAAGCTAAGTGTTGAAACTTGAAACACCCAAACTGACTCATGTCGGTTTGGTTGTTTGAAATTTCAAAAGTTGGCTTTAATCCTCATCGCAGAGGCTGCCAGACAAATTTGCCAAGGTGTTCGACCGTCATCGGCCACCAGAACTATTGTTGCGGGACGCCGGGCGCCGGCGTCACTTGTGGGACGTGGATCTAGTGTTCAACGCTGACCGCCTCATGTACCTTGCACCGATGGTAGTTGCTATTTAGGATTCTATCGACGCCGAGGAACCCCTAACCCGCTCGTCCTGTTGTAAATATTTAGTTAGGTTGACGGAAAAAACAATATTGCTATGAAACCCATCTTTCGATTTAAATGTGCAGTTTTTTCGTCGCTGCGAGGGTCTAGTGTTCGACGAGCTCCGCCCCTGCGTTCGTGGGTTAGCACAAATGACATCTCCTCCCCCCCTTTATTTGCTCTGTTTCGGTCTTCGTGCCGATGAAACTTGCTAGCTATAGGTGTCTTCAATCATCAGTATGCGTGATCACTATGCGTCTCCCGTTCGAAAGGGTTACATCTACAAATATGCATGCATTTGCATATTTATAACCGTGATTCTTTCGAATTGTCCAACGTTATCCATGGACAGCCCAAGTATGTGTAGATTGGGTTTGTTTTCCCATATGCTCTGCTCCAGATCCGATGCAGAATTTCGTCAGTGCCTTCCTGTTGTTCTCCGGGTACACATCCTCTCTGCTTATTGCCGAGACGTGTATCAGGAGAACAGCGGGGAGGTGTTGCCGAAATTTTGCATCGGATCCGGAGCAGAGCATGGGAAAACGAACCCAATCTACACATACTCGGGTGGGATTAGGACCTATCTTTACCTATTAGCGTCTAGGTTGCATTGACCTAATAAAATTGACAAACTCCTTTAACTGATGAATATATACATGCTGATTTATATATATATTTCGTATGTGTCCATTAGCTAGGAAAGATGACTGATCGTGCGTGGATGTACACCGGTCACACTAGTCAGAAAGACATGACCACTGAATGGTTAGCAAAAACCAAGGGGTTTCTAAGAGCCGCATTTTCAAATGGCCAGAGGGTAACATGGTGCCCCTGCGCCGGGTGCAACAATTGGCACAAGAGGACAGAGGATGAAATGGGCAAACACATGCAGAGGTGGGGTTTTACGCCATATTATACGGTGTGGACATTTCATGGTGAGTCTGCCTAACATGCTAGAGCTGAGGTGCTTCGTCGTCGCACCGACGAGCATGGTACCGGGATGCAAAACTTTGATGATGCTCGGGACTCGGATGATGATATGGAGGAACCTGCAAAGGCCTTCAATGAAATGTTGGAGTCTTTAAAACATCCTCTCCATGAGCACACCGAGCTTTGTTAGTTGGATGCCATCTCACAAATAATGGCTCTGAAGGCTCAATACAACTTGGGCAAAGAATGCTATGACGCAATTATGACAATATTTGGACCTTTTCTACCCAAAGGCCATGTACTAACTGCAAACCTGTACCAGTCAGACAAAATTCTCTATCTCTTAAGATGCCCTATGAGAAGATACATGCATGTGAGAAAGGATGTGTCTTATTTAGGCTTCAGTATGCAGAGTTGAACTATTGTCCCATTTACAAGTCATCCAGGTATGTTGTGGTAGACACGGTATGGGTGAGAAGACGCAGACCAAAATCCCCATTAATGTTCTTCGGTATATGCCAATCGTACCAAGACTTCAACGTCTTTTCATGGTCAAAGAGACGGCAAGACAGATGACATGGCACAAAACGGGCAAAAGAACCCAACTAGATGTAGATGGGAAGCTAATGATGGTGCACACATCGGACGGTGAAGCATGGAAGAGCTTTAATGCATTACATGATGACAAAGCGGCAGATCCGAGGCATCCTCGAGTCGGCCTCAGCACGGATGGGTTCAGTGTGTTTGGTCTGACGATAGCCCAATACAGTTGTTGGCCCGTATTTGTCTTTCCACTCAATCTCCCCCCCGGACAGATTATGCAAAGAAAGAATATTTTCCTGATGTTGATAATTCCAGGGCCCAACTATGGGGAAGAATATGAATGTGTACGTGCAGCCGCTGAAGGACGAATTGCAATAAGCCTGGGATAATGGGTTCAAGACATACGACGCCTTTAGCAAACAGAACTTCATAATGCGTGTCTGGTACATGTACTCGACGCATGACTTGCCGGCGTATGTGCTATTCATTGGCTGGTGTGTGCATGGAAGGTTCCCATGCCCCACATGCAAGGGGGCTCTTGAGTTTTGTTGGCTTTAGGCGAGTCACAAGTTTTCTTGCTTCAACATGCATAGACCGTTCCTGCATCCTAGCTATAAGTTCAGGAAAGACAAGAAGAACTTCATCAGAGGTAGAGTTGTCAAAAACTCTGCACCACCTGCGTTGACAGGCCAAGAGACACTAGATCAGTTAAACGCTCTCGAGCCAGATCCAGAGCGTCTAGGGTATTTCAAGTGGTATAATTCGAAATACGCATGGACTCACGAGACATGCTTGTGGGATCTGCCTTACTTCAAAGACCTCCTTTGCCCACACAACATCGACATGATGCGCACTGAGAAGAATATCGTCGAGGCAGTTTTTGGTACATTGTTTGGCATAGATGGGAAGTCAAAGGATAATACTAAGGCTAGAGTCGATCTGGAGGCGCTATGTGATAGGCCATTACAAAACATGAAAGAACCGAAAGGAAAGCAGAACTAGACGAAGACAAAGGCATAGTTCAATCTTGGAAGGCCAGCTATGGGGGAAATTATCTTGTGGGTGCAACAGCAGTTGATGTTCCCCGATGGGTATGCAGCGAATCTAAAGAGGGGAGCGAGTTTTGATAAATTGAAGATATTTGGTCTCAAGAGTCATGATTGGCACATATGGATTGAGCGGGTAATGTCGGTGATGTTGCGTGGCTTCATCCCTGAGGATGAATGGCTAGTACTAGCAGAGATGAGCTATTTCCTCCGTGTCTTTGTGCGAAAGAACTATCACCTGGCCTACTAGAAGAAATGGAAGAGTTTGTGCCGGAGTTGATCTGCAAGTTAGAGAAGATCTTTCCGACGGGCTTCTTTAATCCAATGCAGCACTTGATTTTGCATCTCCCAACCGAGGCAAGATTGGGGGGGCTGTGCAAAATCGTTGGTGCTACGCCATTGAGAGGATGCAGAAGACGCTACAAGCAAAATGTAAAAATAAACGTAGAATTGAAGCATCGATGGCTAGGGCATTCATTACTGAGGAGGCGGCAAACTTCGTGACAACACACTACGAAGCCAAAAATCGTCATTTGCATAATCCGAAGCCTCGGTACAATGTTGACGAACCTAAAAAGGGTGGATCCAACCTCAGCCTATTCAAAGGGGATCTTGCACCACCCAGTGGTTCTAATTCCTTAACGTTGGATTTCAAAGAATGGAAGGTCATTTCGTTGTATATCTTCACCAACCTAACAGAAGTGCGGCCATACACCGAGTAAGTTCTCGGTACATTGTTTCGCAACTTCTAATTCCATTGAACTACTCTTATTCCCAGATAAATTTGATAGAGTCGATACGTCGGCATATTCTTGTATGGAGCGGTGATCCAAAAGGATTCCGTCGAAGAGTATGAGCTTCTGGCAAAGCATGGGCGCAGCTATCCCGGTTTCATCTCTTGGTTCAAACAAACGGTAATTTCCATTAGACAATTTCATTTCTTCGTCTAATTTGTGGCTAATGCAATAATCCCTTTCGTATTAAACTTGTAGGCTAATCAAAAGCTTATGGACGTCAAATTGAGACAAGTCACTAATGGTTGTGACTATACGATCCATTCATTTGAGAAATACGACATCAATGGGTATCGCTTTCGTACATATGGCAAAGAGCTATCTATGGCCGACCGAAAGTCTACAAATTGTTGTGTCTCTGCTGTCGGCAAAGGAGATACCGACTAATATGGAAGAGTTGAAGCAATTTATGAACTTCAATTCTATGGTGCAAACCCACCAAACGTCGTAGTCTTCAAATGTTATCGGTTCCAACCAAAGGAGACTAGAAGGACTCATGAACATATAGGCCTAGTGGAAATCAATCAAAGCACCCATTTGGATGTTCCTGGTGTCTATATTATGGCTCAACAGGCAACCCAAGTTTTCTATCTACCGTGGACCTGTCAAAGTGATCCTAATCTCAAAGGTTGGGATGTCGCTTATGAAGTGCCGCCACGTGTTAGACCGCCTCCCCCCTATGAAGATGATTATGCACCTCACATTAACCCAGACACATATGAAGGAGAATTCTTCCAAGAAACGCGTCTTTCCAAAAAAACATTTCAAGAACCGCTCTACTTCACCCCAGAATATCGAAGTACACAGCGACAGTGAACCCGACTTGACCCCTTGGTCGGAACAAGAAGAGCCAGAACTAGAAGAGGTTATTGTTGCGGATGACCTGTCAATTCTTGACAGATTACGTAGAGGTGGACTTCCACATGATGATGATGCATTTATTAATGATGATGATGATGAGCTCGTCATTACTGATAGTGATGATGATGATGCATTTATTGATCCCGAAGCATTTATTGAACCAGATTATGACCAGGTATTCAATTTTTAATGTTGTACTTGATTTCTATAGTTACTTCTATATTTTTCTTACTTTGTATGATTTTTTCTTATACATAGTGCCATGGTCTTGATGTCCATCCCCGTCGGTCCTCACCCACTTTATGATTCAGATGTGGTAAATTCTCTTTCATAACTATCTGTTGCATTTCTCATTTATGAAAATTATGGCCATCAAGTTGACATAGAGATATTTTAATCTAGGAGATATGTGAACCGGAATTTGAAACCGACCCTCTTGTCGAGAAGTTAAATTTAGTTGAAAAAGAAAATGAGTATTTGAAAGAAAAAAGTAAAAGAATTGAAGAAGAGAAGATGACATTCGAGTTGTATGTTGTCGATGTCATCGATGATCACAAGATGAAGATGAATGCAATCCGCTTGAAGATGGATGGAATGCGCCTGAAGATTAAGAAGATTAGAAAATATGCCATTGATAATGAGGCTTGGTATCATTATGCCGTTGGATCAATCTTTACCTTAGTTGCGATCTTCATTGCATTTATTGTGATGAGGGTAAGTTTTCTCTAGTATTTTTCTTAACAAATGCATATTTAGCTTACTTTCCTCCTAAATGGAATAACTACCTAAGTTAGACAAAAAATGAGCTATACTTCGCTTTCTTTCCTCAAAAAATGTCATGATAATCTTTGTTACCTCCAAAATGATATAGACTTACCTTACTTTCCTCGAAAATGACATAATAACCTTAGTAAGCTCCAAAATGACCTATTTTCCTAGCTTAGCTCTAAAATGACCTACACTTAGAAAAACAAAGAGAAGAAAAAATCTTCTTCTTCTTCCTTTCCTTCCTATTCTTCTTCTTCTTCTTCTTTTTCTAGATAGTCTTCTTCTTCTAACTTGCTTCTTTCCCAATTTGCAGATTTGCTTTAGATGAGGAAGCTTGCGTTGATGGAGTATACTCTTCTCTTTATGCTTCCCTCTTGTTTTGATTTTGTACGATGGACAATGTCAAACTTGCTACCTATATATGTATGTATGGATGAAACCATTGTATGCTTGTTGTTGGATATGTTGGCTATGTATATGTGTTGGATGAAACCATTTGCTATGTATATGTGTTGGATGATCATACCCATATGGCAGGGATATGATTTGGTATGTATATGTGTTGGTATGCTTGTCGAAAGTATTGAATAGTTTCAAGAAAAAACAGGGGCTATATAGACGCTTTGCCATCAGCTGGCGGACGGCAAAGAGCTTTGCCACCAGCTAGCGGACGGCAAAAATGCCACGTGTTAGCTACCTGTTCAACCTGGGACAGTAAGCTGCCTATTTGGATGCTTTGCCGTCCGCGAGCGGATGACAAAGAACGTCGAATATTTGCCGTCAGCTTGCGGACGACAAAGAACGTCGAATATTTGCCGTCTGCCAGCTGACGGCAAAGCTACCAAATAGGCCAGCCCTCCACACTACTAGGAAAAGGGCTATAGATGGAATTGACACTAATGGCGCACCAGACATGTGGTGCGCCATTACTATATACTAATGGCGCACCATGTGTTGGTGCGCCATTAGTGTGCAAATACTAATGGCGCACCACGTCCACGGTGCGCCATTAGTAAAAAAATTATTTTTTTCAAAACTACTAATGGCGCACCGTGGGAGTGGTGTGCCATTACTAGTTGTGGCGCACCATGCCACGGTGCGCCATTAGTAACTTGGCCCAAACATTCGCCCGAATGCACCCCCAGTGGACCGCCTTTTCAGTTTTAAAAAAAATAAAAGAAAATGATAGAAATGTCAAAAAAAAAAAGAAAATAAGATTCCCATGTGATATGTGGTCTAGTTGTTAGCAAAATTTACAAACATGAATTTTTGACTTTTTTGCAAAATCTCTCGAGAATTTGTAAAAATGGGCATAACTTTTGCGTACGAACTCGGATGAAAAAGTTTTTTATATGAAAAATCATCTACTCGAAAAGTTACATCCGAATTTAACTGGGGGAACCCCGTTAAACATTTTCAAAATCCTCAAAAACCTAACAGAAAAAAAGATACGGGGCTTTTAAGATCTGGAGAGGCAAAAAAATTCAAACTTACTAATGGCGCACCTGCCCATGGTGCGCCAATAGTATCTTCCCGCCTTCAAAATTCAAAATAAGTCAAAAAAATAAAAAAAGTTACTAATGGCGCACCTGCCCATGGTGCGCCATTAGTATCTTCCCGCCTTCAAAATTCAAAAAAAATAAAAAAAATAAAAAAAAGTTAGTAATGGCGCACCTGCCCATGGTGCGCCATTACTATGTCGTATATATGGCTGGGCGCACCTCCTCCACTCCACCTCTCCTCCACTCCATCTCCTCCTCTCCTCCACTCCATCTTCCCTTCTCTCCTCCACCATACTACCCTCCTCCTCTCCGGCGACCTCCTCCTCCTCTCCGGCGACCTCCTCCTCCTTGCTCTCCTCTCCTCCCCTCTCCTCCCCTCACGGTTTCTCCTCCCTCCTCTCCGGTGAGCTCCTCCTCCCTCCTCTCCTCCCATTCCCTCATGGTTTCTCCTTCCTCCTCTCCGATGCTTCGGTGAACTCCTCTCCGGTGACCTCCTCCTCCTCTCCGGCGATGTAGGCGAGTGCCTCTCCGTTGACCTCCTCCTCCTCCTCTCCGGCGAACTCCTCTCCGGCAAAAGAACGTACAAGATCCAAAAACAAGAACAAAATTTGAAATAATATCGTGCCAAAAAACGAGCAAAAAAACGAGCAAAAAATGGGCAAAAAAATCACGATCCAGATCCAAATTCAAAATTCAAAAATAGCAATGGCGCACGATCGGGGTTAGACGGTGCGCCACTACTATTTTCCCACCTTCAAAATTCAAAAATACTAATGGCGCACCGTGGCCTATACTAATGGCGCACCAGTGGTGCGCCATTAGTAAAAAATACTAGTGGCGTGATACTAATGGTGCACCAGTGATGCGCCATTAGTAGGCAAAACTGGTGCGCCATTAGTAGCCCTTTTCCTAGTAGTGCCAGGTGCTGCCACGTGGCATGCTTAGCCATCCGCCGGCAGACGGCAATTGTTCGGTGCAATGTGTCGTCAGCCGGTGACGGCAAAGACCTTTGTATCTTGCCGTCCGCCAGTCGACGGCAATGAATGCCGTTAACCCCTTAACGGACCTAAGCTGGCACGTGCGCGGTCCAGGCTCTTTGTCATGAGCATGCGGACGACAAAGAGCCGTCCGCCAACCGACAGCAAAGAAGCCTTTGCCGTAGCCTATTCAGCCGGACATGTTGCCGTCAGCTAGCTGACGACAAAGGTCTTTGCCGTCCGCCATGTGTGACTTTGCCATCCGCCATGGCTGACGGCAAAGTTCCTAATTCCTATAGTGTTACAACAAAATGTCTAGCACCTTCGAATGAAGAAGAAGCGACCACCACGACAATAGTCGGGATTCTTCCTCTCTCATATTTTGATAGTATATGGTGGACACTCCCTCATAGATATTTCGATCGTCGGTGATGGCCGCTTCCCCTCCTCCTCTCGTGCATTACCAAGGTATATCACGAGAAGAAGGAAAGTAAGCAACCCCCATGACAATAGTTGGCATCCTTCCTTTAAGAGCGGACCAAAGCCACACAAGGAGCCCGACAGAATGACAGTCAACTCATTACATATATCAAGTAATGACATAAAAAATGACCTATGGTTTGCCAGAATCTCATTTAATTCCTGTTCCAGCAAATCATGGGCAGTCGATATTTCCTACTTTATAGCACAAGTCATGCTGAAATCCACGGAAAATTCCAGCATGACCTTTGCTAAAACAGGGCATATCGAGCGCCTGAAATTCGCCGGAACGGGAATTAATCAACATTCCAGTAAAACATAGGCCACTCGGAGTTTCGCTGCAAACAATAGAAGCCAAGACAGCACTTGGGCAAGCACATACACATTCTAGTACTACACAAAACCACTCCACATATCATAGTAACAAATAGACCATCTTAATTTACTCACTAGACAACTATCGAGGATGCCGATGATCTTCTGGGTTTCGTCAAGCGGCATGTATGTGATCTTCCCTTCACACAAATAAAATAACTATGTGAGTTATGCTTGATATGCTATCCAAATATTCAAATGGCTAGTAAATAGCAACCTATGAGAATATTCAATTTGATTCCAAATAAAAATTTCTACTGTCTGCAATTTGTTTCCTAAACCCTAGAAAAATGCCCTGATTTTTTTACCTACTGTCACTTCTTAACCATAGAAAAATGCCCTAATTTCACAATATAACAAGTACAGGACATTTTTAAAATTCTATCAACTAAATATAGTAAAATACAAACTATAATATGGAAACTAAAATTTCTATTCAAAAGACCTAAAATTTCCTACATTCAAATTACCTACATTCTACAATGTTTACATTCTAAAACATACATTCTACAAGAACAGAGAGAGAAGGGAGGAAGGGAGGAGGGAGGGAGGAGCGGGGAGGAAGGAGGGAGGGAGAAGAGAGGGAAGTAGGAGGAGCTACGTTGGTGGCGATGTCGCGCGGGCGACGGCGGCGAGCAACGGTGGCGCGCCGGAGGAGGGAGGCAAGAGGGAGAGGAGTGAGTGTGGTGAGGGAGAGGAAATGAACAAGCCAACCGGGGTCAGTAGTAGGGGATAAGGTGGGCTTAGCAGTAGCGTGGGTCGGGCGCCCGACGCTACTGCTAAGTTGGGCCCACCACCTGCGCACGTGCAGTTTTAGTAGCAGCGTGGACCGTGAACCCGGCACTACAGCTAACAAGTTACACTACTGCAGGATGGTCCAAAAGCAACACTACGATTAGAGACCCTTCAAATAAAGTGTGTGTGATGCCATAATCGCAAACGGTGGTGTAAAAACCGTCAAAAATGTGCAAAACGTTTGCGATGACAGATGCATCAAACACGGTTCAGAATTTAGTTGCGTGTGCAATTCAAGGCATACGGTTCAGCTCAATTAATTATTTGGGATGAGGAGGAACAAAAGAAATGGGCAGCCAGATGAAGGCGTGTGCGATATACAACATACGGTTCACTGGGATAAACTGTGTATGATTAGGCAACACAATGGAAACGGTTCAACTAAACAAGATCTGTGTGATACGGGGCAAACAGGTCCATAATCAGAAATGTGTGCGAAGACCAATAATAACACAGACGATTGCTGCTAATAAGCCATGTGAATTGCTCTATCTATAGTAGAATAACATGTATATATATAACTGAAATAAACATCCAATTACATAAGTGACTATACAGATCATTCTCACACACCTCAATAAAGAATTGCATGCATTCTAAAGTAGGAGAAACGATCGTCTAGTCATCTACTTCTTGTGACGCTCCCGCCACTGCTATGTGGCTCGATCCCTCGTCTGGGTCAGGAAGAAGACAGTTCCTCATGTCAACGATCCTCCTATACATCTCGTAGCTTGTGTACGCGTCCATGGCCGCATACTTGACATGTTGTTCATCCAGTCTCTTATGCCACACACTGTGCCAGGCGTTCCTGTCCTTATTGCTCTCTTCCTTCATCTTCGCGTAGTAGGGGTCGATGATGGCAGAGGCGAGGTCAACTAGGGAGTTCAGTTTGTTTTTATCGCTGCCCCAGACCTTGTAGTGGCATTGGATGTTGACAAGATTCGGGCATTTCAAGCACGAAACCTTGAGAGCTTTTAGATCATTGGTGGTGTCGACCGTAGCGAAACTGTAGTTGGAGCTGTTGATAAACCTGGAGAAATGCTCGCAAGGCCTTGTGGCAAGGTTGTAGTGGTAGACGAGGACGTCATATCACACGCACAACTGTGCGACGGCAACCTTCTGATCATGCCCGGCACGACCCATGGTGTACTCGAGGTCGAAGCTGACCACTTGGTACTTGTCCTCGGCAAAGAACTACTCCATAGTTTGGATGGATCTCTCCACCGAGACCGGATCGTTCGTGTACACCACCGAGAGAGCCTTCCCCCTCACGTGGGTGTCCACGACGTGTTGCATGGTGAACTGCCCGCCGTTGTCGTCGTCGGCCGCTGGGAGCGCCATTGGAGCCACGGGGAATGCCATTAGAACCGCTAGATGTCCTCTCTGTATGTGTGCTCGTGGGTGTGCTTATTGTGTCGTGTGAGACCAGAGATGAAGGTAAATGGCCGCAGGAATAAAAGGGGACCGGGCAGCGTGGATTCGCTGCGCGTCCGCATGGCAGTTTTTGCAGCGGGTAACTACATTGTCGCGCCGCGCCTGGCACAACCGCACGCACACGAACGTGTGTGATCATGCGCCGGCCGCAAACACTGGCAGTGCGCGTGGAGGGACAAGGACAGAGCACCCGGGGGAACGCGAGAGCAGAGCGCGTGTGGCGGGACGTGAGCAGAGCGCTCCACAACCGCCTCAACCGCAAGCAACCACATGCATAGAGCAGTTGAACACGCAGGAAATGGTCGCCTACAAGTCGGCCGACAGTTGCATCGCTGTGTAGAGAGCGGTCGTGTGCTACCACCTCCGTCTAGTCTATAGTCCCCTTTATATTTTGTGTCATACTTTGCCCTCAAATTGAACCAACAAAATGTTAATGCATGTTATAAAAATTATATAATTGGAAACTATGTTCAAATACGAATCCAACTATATAATCTTTGGCGACATGCATTCATATTTTATTAGTTAAATCATACTTATAAACTAGGACGGGGGTATAGTAGGTAATTAAATCGCAAATGTTTTTTTATTAACCATATGTGTATGTGGCCTTTCGTCCTCCTCTCGCACGTCTTGTCACCCCGCTACCGCAGACGGCTTACAGCGCAACCTTGCGCAGCGCGCGGGGGCGTTCTTTCGGCCAAACGGTGGTGCCAATAAATCGTCGGTGAGCCCGTTCCCACGCAACCTCGCAGGTTCCCGCGCAAGCTTCCGGCCCGACTCGATGAAATCCCCTAAAATCCCAATGCCATGGCTGGCGAGTCCTGTGTCGCATTTCCCGCTCCCTTCCTGTAGCTTATCTCGTCTGCTTCTCCCACAATCGCCAATGGCACCGGTCCGCCATCGTCGCTCTGCCACTCCGCCATCATCAGAGGACAGCTCTAGCTGGGAGGCTACACCGCGGCGGCGGCGTAGTCCCCGGCGTACTGTAGTGCACGTGGTGTCTCTATTGGGTGTGCGTGGAACACCCACCACACGCTCTGCCGCCGGTGCTCGTCGGCAGCTGTTGCCGGCCGCTTCGTGGCCGACACCCCACTGCCGGCCACCATGGCCATCACCCGCTCCACCACTAAGGCGGGAGGTGGTGGTCGTGGCCGCCACCTCATCGGCGGCCGCCGTGGCCGCCAGCCCACCGTCGACTATCGGGGTCATCACCCGCTCCGCCATCGCCGCCTGAAGGCGGGAGGCGGAGGTGGATGCCCGCTCGTGCGTCAGCGACCTTGTGTGCTACACCGAGTTTCTGTGGGTGGAGGAGGAGCGCCTCGTCGAGCACGCAAAGAGCCTTACCGCCGTCGTGGCCGCGGCACACGCCGCCTTAGAGGCGAGGAATCAGGAGATCTACGAGGAGAACCACCGCTTCGAGAGGGGTCGTCTGGAGCGGCAGAGGGCGTTCGAGGTGAGTGTCACTGAAGCTGCAACAGCGACAGGCGCCGTATTGCGGTTGCCCAGCTCGTCGGTAGGCTCCTCCTCCGCCTCTTACTGAGCGGCGAGCGCGTATATATATAGTTGAACTAGCTATTTCAGTACGTGGTTGGCAACAATTGGGGAAAAGTTTGGTCGGTTCAGCTGTCGAGTTGAACTGTTTGTATAAATTAAGAACGAATGCTTAATCTATGAATAAAATCTATGCTTAATTACTGAATTTTAGTTGCCAAAATTAGATACTGCTAGTGATTTTTAGTTTCATATTTTGACAAATCGCAGTGTTACAAGGTTGACAAATGGCAATGTTACTAGATCAACAAATGTCAATCTTTGCAGTTTGACAAATGGTAACATACCCAATATGACAGATCCAAATCGCACCAATTTGTTTGTACGTGGTTGCACACGGGTCATCCAAAAGAACCGTTTGCGTTGAAGAGATACACAAATCATGCTCTCACTTTGCATCATGTCATCCCAGGGTCGATGGGAGGGGGCGGGAGGACGGCAGCTGGCGGCGCTGAGAGGTAGCCTTCGACGGCGGCGTCCCATGCCGCTGAGGGGGGCGCGCACGGAGAGGAAGGTAGGAGGCCATCGAAGTCAAAGGGCTCGCTTCCCAATGAGCCTGCGCAGCGTACAATTCGCACGCTTCCCGGTGAGCCTGCGCATTCGAGGACAGCTTGCACTCCTCTCGGTCAGCCTGCGCACCGGACTGCACTCGCCCGCCTCCCGTTCAGTCAAGGTCAAGCAGCTGTCCGCATGACACCACCTACAGCTATTAAAACCAAGACACGTGGTGTCACGTGAATGGTTAACAGAACGCACATGATTTGCATTATACAAATGTTTGAGATATTAATGTGGCAGCTATTTTTTCAAAATGTCTTTGTTGGCTGTCATTATTCGAGTGTGCCTTCTCTCAAAATGGACACGAAAAATACCACATCATGTCGGGTGCCATTCCATGATAGCATGCCAAGTTTCATGAATATCAGACGATTTTTGAATTTACTAGAATTTAAAAACCAGGCATCTCAATGTTTTGCCGGCAATCAACGGTGCCCTCGTGTTTGAAATTCATTCCCATTTCTTGCATGGGACCTAAGCATGCACCCAAGGACACAGATTTGATTTTCCAACCAATTTATATGCACTGGAGCATATGCATGTAGTTCAAATTTGAATTATGCACATAAATACATTGAAAACTCAGTTAATGCATAAAAATGTCCAAACGAACCCCGAAAAATCACAAAAATTCACACAACACTCATGTTGTTCTATGTTGACACGAGAAATTTTTTGAAAGCAATAAGAGGCAATGGATATTGGTTCGTCCCAAAGGTGGGACGTTCCCTACCGAAAACCATCATACTTGTTGTGAGAAGCTCTGGTGTGTGAGAAGCATATACCAAAACATCCCCCAAATGGGACAAAAATTTTACCACGGCATGTTGATGTTGGAAATATGCCCTAGAGGCAATAATAAAAGCATTATTATTATATTTCCTTGTTCATGATAATTATCTTTATTCATGCTATAATTGTGTTATCCGGAAATCGTAATACATGTGTGAATAATAGACACCAACATGTCCCTAGTAAGCCTCTAGTTGACTAGCTCGTTGATCAACAGATAGTCATGGTTTCCTGACTATGGACATTGGATGTTATTGATAACGAGATCACATCATTAGGAGAATGATGTGATGGACAAGACCCAATCCTAAACATAGCACAAGATCGTATAGTTCGTTTGCTAGAGTTTTCCAATGTCAAGTATCCTTTCCTTAGACCATGAGATCGTGTAACTCCCGGATACCGTAGGAGTGCTTTGGGTATACCAAACGTCACAACGTAACTGGGTGACTATAAAGGTATACTATGGGTATCTCCGAAAGTGTCTGTTGGGTTGACACGGATCAAGACTGGGATTTGTCACTCCGTATGACGGAGAGGTATCACTGGACCCACTCGGTAATGCATCATCATTATGAGCTCAAAGTGACCAAGTGTCTGGTCACGGGATCATGCATTACCGTATGAGTAAAGTGACTTGCTGATAACGAGATTGAACGAGGTATTGGGATACCGACGATCGAATCTCGGGCAAGTAACATACCGATTGACAAAGGGAATTGTATACGGGGTTGCTTGAATCCTCGACATCGTGGTTCATCCGATGAGATCATCGAGGAGCATGTGGGAGCCAACATGGGTATCCAGATCCCGCTGTTGGTTATTGACCGGAGAGCAATCTCGGTCATGTCTGCATGTCTCCCGAACCCTTAGGGTCTACACACTTAAGGTTAGGTGACGCTAGGGTTGTAGGGATATGTATATGCAGTAACCCGAATGTTGTTCGGAGTCCCGGATGAGATCCCGGATGTCACGAGGAGTTCCGGAGTGGTCCGGAGGTAAAGAATTATAGGAAGTGCTATTTCGGCCATCGGGGCAAGTTTCGGGGTCACCGGTATTGTACCGGGACCACCGGAAGGGTCCCGGGGGTCCACCGGGTGGGGCCACCTATCCCGGAGGGCCCCATGGGCTGAAGTGGGAAGGGATTCAGCCCAAAGTGGGCTGGGGCGCCACTTCCCCTAGGGCCCATGCGCCTAGGGTGGGGAAACCCTAAAGGGGGCGCCCCCTTGCTTGGGGGGCAAGCCCCCCACCCCTTGGCTGCCGCCCCCCTAGGAGATTGCATCTCCTAGGGCCGGCGCCCCCCCCTAGGCCCCCTATATATAGTGGGAGGGATGGAGGACCTCTTACCTTTTCCTTTGGTGCCTCCCTCTCCCTCTCCAACACCTCCTCCTCCTCCTCCATAGAGCTTGGCGAAGCCCTGCCGGAGTACTGCAGCTCCATCACCACCACGCCGTCGTGCTGCTGCTGGAGCCATCTTCCTCAACCTCTCCTTTCCCTTTGCTGGATCAAGAAGAAGGAGACGTTACGCTGACCGTACGTGTGTTGAACGCGGAGGTGCCGTCCGTTCGGCGCTAGGATCTCCGATGATTTGGATCACGTCGAGTACGACTTCCTCATCCCCGTTCTTTGAACGCTTCCGCGCGTGATCTACAAAGGTATGTAGATGCATCCGATCACTCGTTGCTAGATGAACTCATAGATGGATCTTGGTGAAACCGTAGGAAAATTTTTGTTTTCTGCAACGTTCCCCAACAGTTGATGCCGCTCCATGATAGCATGCCAAGTTTCATGAATTTTAGACAAGTTTTGGATTTACTAGAATTTAAAAACTAGGCATCTCAATGTTTTGCCGGCAATCAACGGAACCCTGGTATTTGAAATTCATTCCCATTTCTTGCATGGGACCTAAGCATGCACCCAAGGACACATATTTGATTGTTCGACCAATTTATATGCACTGGAGCATGTGCATGTAATTCAAATTTGAATTACGCACATAAATGCATTGAAAACTCAATTAATGCATAAAAATGCCAAACGAACCCCGAAAAATCACATAAATTCACACAACACTACTGTTGTTCTATGTTGACACGATAAAAAAATTGAAAGCGGTAAGAGGCAATGGATATCGTTTCGTCCCCAAAGGTGGGACGTTCCCTACCAAAACCCATCATGCTTGTTGTGAGAAGCTTCGATTTGTGAGAAGCATATACCCCAAACCTGCCCCAAATGGGACAAAAAATTTACCATGGCATGTTGATGCCGCTCCATGATAGCATGCCAAGTTTCATGAATTTCATACAAGTTTTGGATTTACTAGAATTTAAAAACCAGGAATCTCAATGTTTTGCCAGCAATCAACGGTGGCCTGGTGTTTGAAATTCATTCACATTTCTTGCATGGGACCTAAGCATGCACCCAAGGACACATATTTGATTTTTCAACCAATTTATATGCACTGGAGCACATGCATGTAGTTCAAATTTGAATTATGCACATAAATACATTGAAAACTCAGTTAATGCATAAAAATGTCCAAACGAACCCCGAAAAATCACAAAAATTCACACAACACTCCTGTTGTGTTGACACGAGAAAAAATTTGGATGCAATAAGAGGCAATGGATATCGTTTCGCCCCCAAAGGTGGGACGTTCCCTACCGAAACCATCATGCTTGTTGTGAGAATCTCTGATTTGTGAGAAGCATATAACCAAACCTGCCCCAAATGGGACAAAAAATTTACCACAGCATGTTGATGCCGCTCCATGATAGCATGCCAAGTTTCATGAATTTCAGACGAGTTTTGGATTTACTAGAATTTAAAAACCAGGCATCTCAATGTTTTGTCGGTAATCAACGATGCCTTGGTGTTTGAAATTCATTCCCATTTCTTGCATGGGACCTACGCATGTACCCAAGTACACAAATTTGATTTTTCAACCAATTTATATGCACTGGAGCATGTGCATGTACTTCAAATTTGAATTATGCACATAAATGCATTGAAAACTCAATTAATGCATAAAAATGTCCAAACGAACCCCAAACAATCACAAAAAATGACACAACACTCCTATTGTTCTATGTTGACACGAGAAATTTTTTGAAAGCAATAAAAGGCAATGGATATCATTTCATCCTCAGAGGTGGGACGTTCCCTACCGAAACCATCATGCTTGTTGTGAGAAGCTCTGATTTGTGAGAAGCATATACCAAAACCTGCCCGAAATGGGACAAATATTTTACCATGGCATGTTGATGCCGCTCCATGATAGCATGCCAAGTTTCATGAGTTTCAAACGAGTTTTGGATTTACTAGAATTGCAAAAGCAAGTATGTCGACGTTTGCCGGAGAGCCATGGTGTTGTGGTGTTCGAATTTCATCCCCATTTCTAGCATGGGAGATAAGCATAAACCCATGGACACATATATGATTTTACAACCCATGTTGGTGCACCGGAGCATGTGCATGTTGTTTAATTTTGAATTATGCACCTGAAATGGCTAGAAAACCAATTTAATGTATTAAATGTTCAAACGAACCCTGAATAATTCCAATTCTTTTACGACACACATATAGTTGCATGTTCACTGCAAATAAAAGGTCTAACAATTCAAACAGCGTCCATTGCCGCTGTGGCCCCATTTTGTAATTCAAATCAAGTAGATCCCACGCAAATTATTATCACCAATCGTGTGAGACGTAGTACAAAATATCTTGGACCACCGTTGGTGTATAGTACGCCTATGGCTTACGCGAGAAGGTGTGTCGGCTATAGTCCACAGCCGGCGTCTCAAGCACACTAGCTCGCTCCTCAAATATCATTTCACTGTTCAATCGTCGCCGGTGAAAGATGGGCACGTGGACCCGCGTCATGAGGGCCACTTCGGTGGCCCACTCCGGCGAGAGTGCGACTATAGCTGCCATGCGCGTGCTAACAAGGTGCATGAGTGCGGCCGTAATCTGCGACCGGGCAGCCATGGCAGCCCAAACGGCCGCTGTTGCTTCTCAGGTGGCGGCAGCAACATCTGGCTCGGGGATAACAACTGGCGTGAGCAGCACATCAGCTGTCCAATCCACAGCGGCGGCCTTAGCCCTGATGGAGGCCGCCCACGACCATGTCGAGGCCGCCCATGCCCAGCTCCTGGCGGTCACCGCACAAATCGAACGAAGCTTCTCCGACAATGGTCGGTAACCCACAGCCGAAGAGCTGGCAATTGTCGAGACCGTTCGAGCGGCCATCTGTTCCTCTGTCGCATACCTTGCGAGGACGGAGCCCGCCCAAGCCCAGATCTCATCCGCCCACACCCAGCTCATGGCGGCCTTTTCCAAAGAGATGGCGGACGCTGATGGCGAGATGCTTGTCGAGTATGGTGCGATGGATGCCATGGAGCCCCTTCCCCAGGAGATTGTCGGGCGCGAGCTGGACATGGAGGCGGCGGCGGAGATCGATGAGCACCAGCTGTAGTAGTAATTTTTGTTTTTTTTAATTAAGGGCGTCGGTCTTTAATTTGTTAGAGTAATGTTTAGGTCAGCTAGCTCTGTTTAATTGCTGAACTTGCTCGATTAAGAAGTTACTCTCCTTTGTGTACCCAAATTATGCAATGACGTGGATGACCACTATAACCATGGAAATTCGAACCAAAATTTTTGACGTTCAAACTCATCACACACGGGTTAAGCTATTTGAATCGTTTGTGATGTTCACATATCGTACACAGTTCTGAATAAGGGACCGTGTCTGATGACACTTTGCGCGCCAGTTTTTTGGCTGAAGTGATTCCAAATTTTCGGCTTCTGCATAAATATCTACATCCCCGTCCCCTCCCCCTTACCAAAAGCCACATTTCCCCCGTTTCTTCCTTCCTTTCCAAGTTGGAACCTTCAGTCCTTGCTTGCAGCGCCGCCTCCTCGTCGGCGACCCTCCTTCACGCCGCTGGGCCTCGTCTATCCAGGCAGGTAATCCACACCCGACCCCCATCCTTCTGCTCCTTCCACATCCCACATGCCCCAACCGCCAGCGCGAGCGCGATACCTTCCACCCAAATCACCGAGCCCTCCACCAAATAAGTGCAGCCCTAAGGCATGGTGCACGTAGTATAGCCAGGATCTCAAGGAGCATTTGGCAGCGGAGAAGCAAATCGCGGCCGCACGCACGGATGAGGTCGCGATGGCGGTCATTCATGCCGACCCCCAGATCTTGGAGGAGCACCTTGACATTTGCTAGCTACGCCGGTTAAGCATGCTCGGTTTACCCGTCGCGTGTGCTGCTCTTGCATTTCCTTCACAAATTCTAGTGAATTGTCCTATCTAATTTTACCATACAATTTGTTGCTCTAGTGTATATGTTTTATATGTCGTGCAGTGTGGTGCTCACTTATTAACTGTCTTGTTAATTAGTTGTCGTCTTCAGTTAACTATTTGGTTCAATTCTGCAAATGTGATGTTCAATTCTTCAGGCTACAATTTTGTATTGTCTTCCATGTGAGAAATAAATCGAATTTATCTTTAAAAAATACATGACAAACGAATACAATTGCTATATTTCCAAGTTGTCAAGCATGCTTGGTTTGGTTATACATTATGCAATGTGGTGCTCAGTTAACGTTTAGTTCATTTGTGTTGTGGTGTTTAGTTAACTGTTTGGTTCAATTCTGCAATGCGGTGTTCAATAGTGGTGGGTGCATTCTGTTATTGTATATCATGTGAGGAATAAATTAAATTTGGTTGTAGTAAATACTTAACCTGATGAATAACTACCTTATATGTGTTGCAGGGAAACAATGGGAAACACTGAGGTTTACAATCGAGGTTAGCACATGCATGGTCCTTTGTCTAATAGCACATTATTGTGCAATTGCAGCAACCATTCTAATATTTTGGTTTTTAACAATTTGGTCTTGCACATGTAGGTCCTGCTGTCAGAGGTTTTGACCCACTGTTCGACCCTTTTTGTATATGGGGAAATGAGTTGTCCATGAATATCAATCAAATCAAGAAACTCAGAAAGATTGTTAGGATAAATAAATTAGCGACAAAAAACAACAAGATCTTTGTCTGCGCAGTGAAGAAGACATCAGTTCATTACAAGATGGTACTAACTATTATACCTTGCCTTTTTTTATTCATTTGCCCCATTTCTAATATAGAGAAGATATTTATGCACATCCTTGTTTTCAGGCCCTTCCAAAGCAGTTCACTGATGATTACATCTCAACCCACCTCTATGGTTAGGAGGCGAGGAAGGTTTTCATACAACACCCACGGTTTAATATTGAAGTGTTCCTGAAGAGGACGAAGGACGGACGGTTAATCATCCACAAGCACTGGCCTAAAGTTGCAAAGACCTTCAACATGAATGAAGGCTCAATATTCGCCTTCCGCTTCAGCAGTTTTCCAGATGAGATGCATATGTCTATACATCGTCTATGATGCTAATTTTGAAAGGTTCTACATGTTGCATGTGAAACTTGATGCTGATGCAGTTGTGTAATGGAGTAGCTGAGTGCTGAAGTTATATCATGTTGTACTCTGATGTATTATCAATTATGAAATTCTCCTTCCTTAATATGGAAATGAAATATATTATGTGCTTAATATGAATGTCAATTAGATTAATAAATGGATTATTAATAATAGGGAAATTAGCCTACTAATGGCGAATTAGCCTGCTAATTGGGTTTTGCTATTGCAAACAGTTGTCGAAAAAATACCGTGGGCGATGACCTCAGGCAACACACATAGTTTCTAGGAATAAACCGTGTTGGATCAATGAACAATCACACACGACTTTCTCTTGAAAACTGTTTGCGTTAGGTCACCTAGCGCAAACGTTTACCACATAAAAACTGTGTGTGATGAAAAGCATTTGCCACATAGTTTCTTCTACGGACCGTGTGTGATACATTCAATAACGCAAATGATTTAATGGGAAAAATTGTGTGTGATGTACCTGTGAACGGAAACATTTTCCATGGAGCGACTGTGTGGGATGTACATACGAACGAAAATGTTTAGCGGTGACTGACTGTGTGGGATGTACTTGCAACCGGAAACAATTTTGCCGTATAATTGTATATTTTTAACTCCACTGTACGTATTTCCGTATTTAAGCGCTCGCCGGTCGCACACGACCTCATTTTGCCAAGCGTGTGTGCCAGGAGGGCATATCCCCGATGGTTTTTGGATCGTGTGGGAAGGACCCCCCTATCGCCCACACTCACTTGGCGACGGTTTCAAATGCCGTCGCGGAAAGGGGTTAAAAACCGTTTGTTTAGGACCAACGCGTACCAGTGTTAGTTGTAGCGCAGGTTACCTAGCCCACACTGCTACTAAGGATAGAACCGGGGGTAGCCTTGTGGCCCACTTAGTAGCAGCGCTCGTGCCTTGGGCCCGTGCTACTACTAAGTATTACATGTAGCGCCAGTTGCGGGCCCACACTGCTGCTAGTTAACAGTAGCATGGGGCTCCCACCCAGCGCTACTGCTAACCGTCTACCTATAGCCTTTTCTCTAGTAGTGTTCGGTGACGTTTCTCCGTATCTCATGGAGGCGTGTGGAAGATGCTGTGTCTTCACCTTTGGTTGCCTTAGGGTTTTGGATGTCCCTGGGTCTTCCTTATATACAATAGATTCCCTGGTTACATTGAGTGGTGACTCATATCCCTATCGTCTCAGACCCGAGAGGTTCAGCCCTTGAGTAGTCGGTCCTTTTGGTTTGCTCTTTTGCCGATTCTCAGCTGGTCCATCCCAGAGATCCTTCCCTCTGGAGTCCATTTCCAGCTCCATCATTCATGTCCTTGTCAACATTGATTCGTGCAATCAGTGGCGAGGTCCTGCTTGTGCCGTGGTTGTAGTCGTGGACCCTGCTCGGCGGAGATAAACCGGCCATCACCTTGATCCTCGGTCGACGCCGCCGTGGGAACGCTTCAGATGGCCAAGGAAAGAAAATTATACAAAAAGTGAAAACGAAAGGGTGCTTTATGCAAATATGAAGCAAACGCATTTTTAGTTTATTCAAATTTGAAATATAGTATAGCAACTGAATCATTTTAAGATTCTGATAAAAACGATTTAAAATTTGTCAAAATCAATGCAAGTATCAATTAGCTATGCTTTTAACAAAGTATAAGGACCTATATGCAAAAGTACACGAGGTCACATTTCTAATATACTGGAAAAACAAAAACATATTGGATATTCATAATCTATGAAAATTCTATTCCAAAACGATATATAATTTATTTATGTTAAGTAGAGATAAATCGGATTCAAATTAATCAAATTTTAACTTCACAAAAATTCAAATAAAAACTTTGAAACAGATAATATATATGCTTACGGCAAGGCCATCGGCATAGTGTGCCACATGGCACCCACTGTAGAAAGAAAACATATAATATCTATGTCGACTGCCTGCCGTCAGGGCCATCGGCATAGATCTGACGGCATTGGCCTGCCGTCTGAGCCGGGTCGGCAGGCCCACATATGTGCCGACGGCCTATATATACCGACGGCTGCCATCAGCGTTGACGGTGATATGCCTACAGCTGCCATCGGCATAGACGGAGATATGCCGACGGCTTTTCTATGCCTACGGCTTCCCCTAGGCCGTCGGCATAGGCAGTTATTCCGGTAGTGGGCCCCATGTGTGTCTCTCTCTCTGTGGGTGTGCTTTGCTGCTCGGTTGTAACATTTTCTCTGGTCTTTGGACCTTTGAATACAAGATTCCGGTGGGGAACCTCTCCCGCCGTTGAAAATTCAAATAAAAAATTATGTGTGCAATTACAACTATTGTGTGGATGCCAAGCAAAAATATGACTAGCAAAATTAGATCAACTTAAGAAAAACATCATTTAGCCAACTTAGTAAGGCCGTGTTGCAATTTGTTATACTTAATTATCATCTAAAATAGTTACAAGAAGGACAGAAAGGAAGAAGGCTCAACTCCTCATTTGGTCAGGATTTTTCTTCGTTTTGGGCCCTAACGCAAGGAAGCAGATAACGCAGGGAGAGGAGCGGTTTGGTTTGGTCATTTCCTCAGCCTTCTTCTCCCGTCCCTCTCCCTTTTTCTCTCTCATGGTGGCCGCCTTCTTTCAGCTTGCATAGCTCTTGATCTCCGTCCCTCTCTCTCTCCCCCCTCGAGTGCCAGCCAGCTCTTGAGTTCTTGCTGTAGTGTTCTACACTTGTACTGTTGCAGAGAAAGAAAGTAGAGAGAGAAAGAAGGAGGGGTTGCACGAAGAAAAGGGGCGAGAAGAGAATCTGAATTCGCTTTTAGTCATTGACCAACCCCACAGCTCCGTCCACCTCACCTTCCAAGTCTACCTCGCCGTCGTCCCACCCACCGCCTCCTTATCGCCTCATCCGACGCGACGGCCACCAAGCGAAATTGACAGCCTCCAGCCATCCAAGACTAGAAGAGTGATTGTGCGTGCCCTGATGCGCACAGCCACCAAGCGGAATTTCCAAGAGCACGTACCAAGCGAAGACTCGAAAGTCATCGTGCTTACTCTCCGAAGTTTCCGGGAAATTTGGCCACACCAGGCCGTGTGGCCATCCGGCGTATGGGCATGGAGACCACGAGCAGACGGGTCAGTGTATATATTTGTCACGTATCGACCTACATAAACCAACTGATGAACAAGTTATTTAGTACACCCTGCTAAGCAGCACCAATGAGTTCTTAGCCTCGCGCATGGCCATGGAGTCGCCGGCGACAAGCCGCCTGCTCGTGTTCCTCTCTTTGCTCACGCTTTGGAGCATCGCCGTCGACAGTGCGCCGCCAGCTGCCGCCGCGGTGGCGCGGGAGGCGACGGCGCCTGCGCCGGTGCGGTTCGGCGTGGGGAGCAGGAGCCTGACCTGCAATTCCGTGGAGGTCCTGGATGCGTTCTACCTGAAGCAACCAAGCTGCGCCAACTGGGCGGACCTGCGAGCGAAGGATTCCCGCGGAGAGGCCGTCGCCGCAGCACACGCTGGTAATTAACGGTGAAGCAGCTTTTTATTACTCTACAACACCCCTTAGGCCTCTTTTGGTTTTGCAGGAATTCTGTAGGATAGCATTTCAAA
Organism: Triticum urartu; assembly: GCF_003073215.2. Taxonomy (NCBI): domain Eukaryota; kingdom Viridiplantae; phylum Streptophyta; class Magnoliopsida; order Poales; family Poaceae; genus Triticum; species Triticum urartu. The sequence continues at coordinate 104,839,925 of NC_053028.1, read as the reverse complement.
GAAAAAATTCCTTTAAAATCGTTTGGTTTGTAGGAATGAAGTTATATTTTACATGGAATAACAAGAATCAATTCTTCACATTTTAAAAGAAAAAAGACATTAGCCTACACTCAATGAAGAAATTCTTATCCTATACATCAAATGACATTTTTTTTCTATAATAATTGAGATATATGTCATCTCACTTCTTACTATATTTCAATTCATATGGACCATAAGGAGACCTTAACCAGTTTCGAGCATCTCCAACCGGACTAGACTAATCTGACCCCTCATAAATCCACGCGATAATGTTCGGGGCGTGTCTGCTTAGTCCATGTGCACAGCCATCTTTCCCAATTGTTCGATCACATACATATAATTTAGTGGGGTTGAAGGGAGTGAGAGAAAAGAAAGATTTAAAGTGGTCTGGGTGAGCCACATCCGATGTGGTGGGCTGCCCGCACGCCCCAATATTCTCCTCGCATATGGACTGGGTTGGAGGGTTTGCGTACAAGCCAAACATATATGGATAAAGTGAGAGATCCAATTGGGTGTGCTCTCTTTTTCTCTTTCTCTTGTCCGGGCACTGTCCAGTTTGTTCACCCGAAGATACAAGGGTTTGGTTAAGGGCATCTCCAACACGGATCATCAAAATTTTGGTTGTAAATATTCGCGAACACGTCCATATGTGTCTGTGGACAGCCGGCCAGGCAAAGGCCATCAATTCGGAGTCATCAAATTTAAGAGAACATCGATTTTATTGATTTTCGAATTACTTATTACATAGAAAATCCTAAAAGAAATTTGCCCTAGAGGCAATAATAAAGTTATTATTTATTTCCTTATATCATGATAAATGTTTATTATTCATGCTAGAATTGTATTGACCGGAAACATAATACATGTGTGAATACATAGACAAACAGAGTGTCACTAGTATGCCTCTACTTGACTAGCTCGTTGATCAAAGATGGTTATGTTTCCTAACCATAGACATGAGTTGTCATTTGATTAACGGGATCACATCATTAGGAGAATGATGTGATTGACTTGACCCATTCCGTTACCTTAGCACTTGATCATTTAGTTTGTTGCTATTGCTTTCTTCATGACTTATACATGTTCCTATGACTATGAGATTACGCAACTCCCGTTTACTGGAGGAACACTTTGTGTGCTACCAAACATCACAACGTAACTGGGTGATTATAAAGGTGCTCTACAGGTGTCTCCGAAGGTACTTGTTGGGTTGGCGTATTTCGAGATTAGGATTTGTCACTCCGATTGTCGGAGAGGTATCTCTGGGCCCTCTCGGTAATGCACATCACCTAAGCCTTGCAAGCATTGAACTAATGAGTTAGTTGCGAGATGATGTATTACGGAACGAGTAAAGAGACTTGCCGGTAACGAGATTGAACTAGGTATTGAGATCCCTACGATCGAATCTCGGGCAAGTAACATACCGATGACAAAGGGAACAACGTATGTTGTTATGCGGTCTGACCGATAAAGATCTTCGTAGAATATGTAGGAGCCAATATGAGCATCCAGGTTCCGCTATTGGTTATTGACCGGAGATGTGTCTCGGTCATGTCTACATAGTTCTCGAACCCGTAGGGTCCGCACGCTTAACGCTACGATGACGGTTATATTATGAGTTTATGTGTTTTGATGTACCGAAGGAGTTCGGAGTCCCGGATGAGATCAGGGACATGACGAGGAGTCTCGAAATGATCGAGACGTAAAGATCGATATATTGGACGACTATATTCGGACATCGGAAAGGTTCCGAGTGATTTGGATATTTTTCGGGAGTACCTGGGAGTTATGGGAATTCGTATTGGGCCTTAATGGGCCATACGGGAAAGGAGAGAAAGGCCTCAAAGGATGGCCGCACCCCTCCCCATGGGCTGGTCCGAATTGGACTAGGGAGGGGGGCACCCCCTTCCTTCCTTCTCCTTTTCCCTTCCCTTAACTTCTCTCCTACTCCTACTACTTGGAAGGGATCCTAGTTCTACTAGGAAAGAGGGAATCCTAGTCCCGGTGGGAGTAGGACTCCCCTAGGGTGCGCCATAGAGAGGGCCGGCCCCTCCCCTCCTCCACTCCTTTATATACGTGGCCAGGGGGCACCCCATAGACACAACAATTGATCATTGATCTCTTAGCCGTGTGCGGTGCCTCCCTCCACCATAATCCACCTCGATCATATCGTAGCGGTCCTTAGGCGAAGCCCTGCGTCGGTAGAACATCATCATCGTCACCACCCCGTCGTGCTGACGAAACTCTCCCTCAACACTCGGCTAGATCGGAGTTCAAGGGACGTCATCGAGTTGAACGTGTGCAGAACTCGGAGGTGTCGTGCATTCGGTACTTGATCAGTCGGATCGTGAAGACGTACGACTACATCAACCGCGTTCTGCTAACGCTTTCGCTTTCGGTCTATGAGGGTACATGGACACACTCTCCCCTCTCGTTGTTGTGCATCACCATGATCTTGCATGTGCGTAGGAATTTTTTGAAATTACTACGTTCCCTAACAAATCCCTAATAACTAATAAAACGAGTAAAATGAAATGTTCCGTCCTGCCGAAGGTGAGACCAATGAGCCTCGTGTCGGGCGCTCTGTCATCATCGTCGTTGGTGGCTGACGTGACCGATTCGGAGCTGACGACATGTGCTCTTATTGCCATCGTCATCGTGCTGCTCCGACACCTCCTCCTCCTCCTCCTCCTACTCCTCCTCCTCCTCAGCCTCCTGGTCCTCGAAAAGCCATTCCTGTCGAAGGTCGTTGATGCGGACTTGGCAGTGCTCGCACTCGATGGTTCGGTGGCTCGGACACGAGCACTGCCTGGTTGTCATTGAGGCCCCGCTCGCGAGGAGCTCCTATGTGAGGGTTGCAAGGGTGTGCTTCTCCTCGATTTGAATCAGTGTCACGCGGTACTCCACCAAGCGGACCAGGTTGTATTGTTTATCCGCCTACAATAGTGTGAACCCCATCGCGAGTAGTGCGGCGATCACCTCCTCCTCTACGGGAACCTCCTCCTCTGCGACCTCCACCATGGCCATGGGGTAGCTCTCGTCCTCCTCCATCTCCTTCTCCTTTGTTAGAATTATGTCGAATATTATTGTACAAGGTAGGTTACAATTGGACTTGGTTTGGACTGTGTGTTGACAGGGTAGGATTTGTGTCCTAATAGGACACTTGTATCCTAGGCCTCTCATATATATCAGGGGTAGACACACGATGTAACATATGCCAACATAATAGCACGGGCACACGGGGGAGCCGGCGGCGTGTGCCGGCGCCCGGGCGACCGGGGTGCGGTATTGTAGAGTGGTCATGGGAAGGAGCGCCCGTAGTCAGGCCCCGGGGACATAGCCATGATAGTGAACCTCGTTAACAAATTTCGGTGTCATGTTGGTGTGATTGCTTGGTCCTCGGTAGATTGACGGTATACCTCGGATTTATTCTAACAAGTGGTATCATGAGCAAGGTTCGAAGAGGCCGTGATGCTGATCTAGAGGATGGATCTTCGGAAGTCGCATTGAAGACGGTGTGCAGAATAATCATATATATCGAGGCTATGCTAATCGATCGGAAGATTTTTCCTGCGGTATTCGACGGGAGCGACGTGGCGAGATCGGATCAAAAGCAATCGGAAGGAGCAGCAAGCGACCTGGCGTACGGCGACGGCGGGATCGCGCAAGTTCTCGAGGAGATCGGTATGACGTGCGGAAGCTGGACTCCACCGGGTCGGATCAATCGGTGCGGCGCGTGGGCTGTGGCGTGAGCCAGAGCTGGCTCCAAGGCGAGGCCCAAGCCGGCAATTCTGGCTGGTGGGCTGGAAGGCGCTGGGCGGTTGGAGACTTGGAGGGTTGTGGGTGTTCAGGCGTGTCACGCATGCATGCGTAGCGAGCGCAAGGAATCTGGCAGATCAATGCGGATCGAGGCCGGCTGGATGGCTGGTGCATGCAGGCAGACGCGGGCATTGAGCGCAGAGCATGTATCCCGGAATTGATGTGCATATGTGCAGGGGCGGCGGCTCAGCGGATCGATAGGTTCCAGATCGATTCGACAGCGGGGCGGCCACCAGGGCATGCAACGCACGGACGACGGGACGAGGTAGCTAGACGCTTTGGTCAGATGCAGGTTCTGGAGGCCGAGCGGAAGCTAGCTAGGCGCGAGGCTGAGACAGTATGATGCAGCAGTCTGGAGACATGCGGTGCCGTGCAAAGCCAAAAGAAGGCACGTGAGATTTGTTTGAAAAAAGGAACCTACACTAAGGTATGTACGTGGCTTTGGGATGCAACATGATTAAAGAAAAGGAGTGTTGGGAGTTTATGGTGATATGCTTGGTGTACCCATGGAGACTACCATGAAGTCCAGTTTTTCTTTTGGAAGTGTTGCAAATTGCGCACGGGATTTTACCGTAAGGTTGGCAGGTTGGCGACATGTGTATAAGGCTTGGGGGAGTCTGAAACGTGTCGTGGCAGGATCATGCATACGCAGGGCGTTAATCAATGCACAGATGTGCGGGGTGGAGACGACGCAGAATGGAGCATGGTTGCAGTCGAACATACACGGCTGGGTCGGACTGGACTGTCTGACGGATCGACGGGGATGTCGGTCAAAGCAGAAGACGGCGGTGATTTCAGCGACGACGACATAGGAGCATGATGCTGATGGTGGCCGACTTCTGGGGCGTGGAAACACATGGTGCAGGCTTGAGGGCTTGTGCGGCTTCGACAGACTATTGCGTAGGGTTGACTCAAGACGGTGCACATGAAAGTTTGGAGTCGACAGGGCGCGGGAGGGTGGCATGTACAACCACCATGGAGTCATGTTGAAGGTGGAGCTGGAGTCAGACGGATGACTTCACTCTGAGCTGATGGAGGGGCTACGGCGTAAGAATTCGGAGAGTCGAAGCCTATTTCGGCAGGATAGCGAGAGACACGTGCATCGGACTGGGTATCAGTGGTCTGATGGAGACGTGATACTCGGCATCGGTCGGTGATGATCGGTGGTTCTCTGCAGTAGGGGTTTGAGTGTTGTGGGTTCGCGGCCCGGGAGACTCGACCAGGACAACAGAGGCTCGAGCGGTGATAGCGGCGAGGCGTGCGGTAAGCACGGGACACAGCGACAGGCCAGGGCACCGGTGGTCAGATATGTTGTTAGACAAAGTGTGCAGGGGGTGCTGAAGGAGTGTTGACGAGTACCGGATTCAAGTTGGTGACTGGGTCTATCGGTGCCGGAAGATGGACAGGAGTTGACCATGGAGAATCTGAGAAAGTGGCGGAGGGTTTGAAATTGTCAAAAGCTGAGAGAGTACATGGCCGTATATTCTGTGATCTTCAATGCACATGGCGAAGTGCGGATGACAAGGCAGAAGGAGGCGGAGTGCTATAGCTATGGGACATGTCAGAGACTATCCGGGAAAAAAAAGGATGAGACAACTGTGAATTTGACTCAAAGTGACACAGGGCGACGGTGAAATTCCTTCAAGTTTCAGACAGACGGTCATGAAAGAGCGGTGATGTTGAGTTCAGGTAACTCTTATATGTGACACCCAATATGTGAGTTGTTCATTTTCACGCAGATTAATGATCAGTGTGTGATGGCGTTGAGCGGATACTCCGGAAGTTGGGAGCACAAAGTAGAGTAACGAGGAACTTAATTTTTGCTCGAGTGTTGACTGTGATGAAGACGAGAAGGGACTACAGTTGCAGGTGGAGTCACATGGAGTCTGGGAGTAGCAGCGGTGATCATGGTGTATCTCAAGTCCAATGTACATGGAGGTTCGACGCACCTACGAAATCAAGGTGGTGAAGAATATTCGCCAAGGTGGAGTTTGTTAGAATTATGTCGAATATTATTGTACAAGGTAGGTTACAGTTGGACTTGGTTTGGATTATGTGTAGACAGGGTAGGAGTTGTGTCCTAATAGGACACTTGTATCCTAGGCCTCTCATATATATCAGGGGTAGACACACGATGTAATTTATGCCAACATAATAGCACGGGCACGCGGGGGAGCCGGCGGCGTGTGCCGGCGCCCGGGCGGCCGGGGTGCGGTATTGTAGAGTGGTCATGGGGAGGAGCGCCCGTAGTCAGGCCCCGGGGACGTAGCCATGATGGTGAACCTCATTAACAAATCTCGGTGTCATGCTGGTGTGATTGCTTGGTCCTCGGTAGATTGACGGTATACCTCGGATTTATTCTAACATCCTTCTCCTTCGAACTCGGCAATGGAGAGCTCAGAGGTTGGCCATCTCAATGCGGGCATGACGTCAGTGTCCACGACACAATCCTTCACCACGATTTTGGAGTGATACCCCGGGAACAGCTGCTTGAACCACGAAGTCGCGGAACTAACCATTGCCAGATGCAGATGCGAGCTAGGGTTGATCGCATGGCAGACGATGGCTCAAGCGGTGGGAGAAGGGGCTTAGATGTAGGGTTTTGGGTGTGGTCGGTTGGCTTGAAATAGTCTGGATAGGCGGAGTGACGAAGACGTAAATGCGGACATTCAGGGTAGGGTTCTCGGTCACTGTGTCGCGTGAATGTGGGTAGGCAGATGGCCGGTCACGGTCCGGTATGAATGGGTGGAGGGTTGTAGTGTTGGACGGTTAGAGGTAGGTTTGGGGATGGGTCCAAATTGTCGGAGACCGACGTGGCAAACAACCGGACTCCCCCGTAGCTCCGCCGGTTTGGGGCCGGGATGCGGGTTTTGAGACATGCGGCCCAATGTGATAATCCATGTTGAAAACCTAAAAGTGTCCGGACATTTTGATGATCAGATGTCATTAGCTCTATTTAAGCATACCATACTACACGTACATTGAGATGGCGTCGCTGCACCAGTCTCTCTCTCTCTCTCCCTCGAACCAGTACGCATACCATACTACGCGCATCATGGTACATATTGAGATGGCGCCGCCAGTCTCTCTCTCTCTCCCTCCAACGGACGCACCACCAGGCACTAGTGCCTCTTTCCTCTAGGATTTGGCCTCTGCCTCACTGGCTAGCACCAGTCACCAAGCCACATCCCGACCTGGCCACCACTAGCCCCTTACCTGGCCACCACTTTCGCCTCCCTGGGTGCCGGCCACCACCAGAGCCTCCGACGGGCCACCACATTCGCCTCCCTGTACCCCGCCGCCACCATCTGCGGTGCGCGCAAGGTTCACCACCAACGCCTGCAACGAGGCCGACACCCAGTCTCCCACCGGCTGCCGCCATCACATGCCACGGCCGGCAACTGCCACTGAAGTAAGGGGCGGGACTGCACCGGCCGTAACCCACCCTCCTATCCCACAGGCTGCTGCCATTTCTCTTGTTGTGCTAATTCGGGCTATTCGGGACCTAACCTGAACCAGAAATTTCAGGTACCCGATTTTTCGCGTTTCTCTTTTTTGAAAAAGAAATCGGTATTAGTTCTGAAAACCCGAATTACCCGACCCAGATTTTTGGCTAAAACCGAATGCCCACCCAGTGGGGAATACTGCAATATACTCCAGAAAGGACTAGGATATCCGGCGAATGTCGGATTTTTAGACATGACAAAACGAACATTTTTTATGGAATTTTTTTCGTGAAGGATGGCAAGTTTAGTTGGCGAGTATGAGAAATCCGCCTCTGTACATTTTTCGCCAGGAAATTGCCATGCTTGCAAACTAAATTTGCCATCCTCTCGCCAATATAAATTGTCATAAAAAATGTTTGATTTGCCATGTCTAATCTAACGTCAGATTTGTTTTCTGAAAACATGTACACATTCATTAAAATAGCAGTTACATCGTTAATGAGGATGGATACAATTTCACTCAAAGGCTCCTCAAGCCAATCACCGGGCAGGGAAACTATCTAACCTAGCAAGTTCGTAAACAACTTTATTTGCTTCTATATAACAATGTTCCAATCTACAGGTAGTAAAACCCCAAGCAATATGATAACGGTCATCTGCTGACTGTCCTCTATTCCTCATAATGTCGATGGCCTTCAGATTTTTAGCCTTTTCGTATAGAAACGGAGGTTAGTGTGTACAAAAGTCAGCCTGAATCATCGGGTGGAACTTGATGCACATTTTCGCAAACCCCCCTGATAACAACTATATGCAGAACATGTCCCTTGATCGTGTCTCTCACACTGAATCTGAGCATTTATCCGTGGTCCGACAGTCTGCGTTGGGAAGAGTCTCAGACCGTCAACCGAGTGTACCACACACCTGTAGCATCTGTACCTCACTTGGAACAATGCAACACTCTGGCCGATTTTGTTGGCTAATTCCCTAATTGCTTCCGGGTCATGCAATTTGCTTGGCTTATTTTGTGATTCATTTGAGCTTCGCAGCCGAGGACCTGATCAAGAATGCCCAAGTGCAAGCCATCATCTGGGGCCTTCAGATGCTGAACAATGCAGATCACATCCCACACCTGGCCGACCACAACAACATTCTGGCGCTCTCCTTCTACGGCAGTGATGCCTTCTGGCAAGAAGATCCTGTAAACGATTCCGCGGGCCTTACACTTGGATTAAATGACACCATGATGTTTCTTCATCCAAGAACCGAGAAAATAGACGGCATGAAACTGGATACAAGAAATTCAAGACAAGATCACGAAGGTCAGGTGATGCTGAAAGATTTTGCGAATGTTATTTATCCTATTCTCGAGAAACAAAACATCAGCATGTACAATACTGTTAAAGATATGGTGAGGCCAGTTTCTAGTCCGCTCTATAACCGTCTCCGAGATCCTCACCCATCCTATCGGAAACGACGAGCCTCTTCCACAACGTTGCTTAGTGGTGAGCACTATGATGAGCTTGTATGCAGCGTGTCTCCCAGGGTGAGGCTTACTCCTACACACTTGCATCTCATCATCACGAGTATTATTTTTAACATTTAGTCTATTGTACCTAAATACTCCCTCAGTTTCTAAATATAAAACCTTTTAGATATTTCAATATGGACTACATACGGACGTATATAGGCACATTTTAGAGTGTAGATTCACTCATTTTGCTTCGTATGTAGTCTGTATTGGAATGAGACTGGATTTTCTACTCCCGAGTGCACCTACACCCACATGAACAGTACACTTGAAAAAGGTACAAACCAAAATCGAAAAAATCTGAAATTTTGGGACAACAAACTAGATCAAAAGTTTTAGTTGCTTGCAAAATTTCGTGACCAAATAACATTCGAGGAGCCCTCGGCAAAAAAAACAAATCTGTGTTCAAAGTTTTGTTCATTTTTGAGGAGTGATTTTGTTTTTTTTTTTGCTGAGGGCTCCTCAAATGTTATTTGGTCATGAAATTTTGCAGAAAGCTAAATCTGTTGATCTAGTTTGATGTCAAAAAAATTCAGATTTTTTCTTTCATGTTTTATATTTTTTTCATGTGTACTGTTCAAGCGGGTGCACCTGCACCCGGGAGCAGCCACACCTTTCTCTATTGGAAGAGACTGGACTTTCTACTTCCGGGTGCACCTACACCCACATGAACAGTACACTTGAAAAAGGTACAAACAAAAATCGAAAAAATCTGAAATTTTGGGACAACAAACTAGATCAAAAGTCTTCTATTTAGGAATGGGGAGAGTACTCTTCTAACCTTTGCTAAATTTCTTTGGGATAAACAGATGAATTTGGGAGTGGGCGATGTGCCATACGCACAGTCTGGTGCGTCTATGATTGTGCTCGTCAAGGATGAACCATATACAATCAGCTGGACATTTGTAAAGCCACTAAGTAGGAATCTTTGGTTTGCAACCATTATCTTTTTCTTCTATACTGGCATTGTTGTGTGGATGATTGAACTACCCAGAAATCCGGAGTACCAAGGATCAAGTTTGAGACAATGTAGCACTGCCCTCTACTTTGTTTTCTCTACTTTGACGTTTTCTCATGGTCAGCACTTCAACCTGTAACTCCTTACAATATTTGATGCATTTTCAGTATTTTCATTAGTTTCTTACCATAGTTGTAAGATAACATATTCTTTTGGTTGTTCCATGCACAGGTCAAATTATTAGAAGCCCCTTGTCAAAAATTGTCGTGGTAATATGGTGCTTTGTAGTGCTGATTCTGATACAGAGCGACACATCAAGCTTGTCATCCATATTAACCATAGAGAGGCTCCGTCCTTGGGTTCTGCACCTCTCACTTTGCAAAACTTCTCGGGGCTCTTCGTCATCACTGGATCCATTTCAACTATCATGATACTGATAGCCATTGTGAGGTTGGTGTTCGCACACGAACACGTCACCGTATATCCTATCTGACCGGCAGCGCGATACGCAGGACAGCCGACAGATGCTTTTGTAGACCCGAAGCCCCGTTTGCCCGGGAGGGACCCCATCAAGGCTCGCGGCGGCTATGGGCTGCTCCAGGTCGATTCGCTCGCCCCTAGAGCCTCGTGGATCCGCAGCCCTCCAGCATGAAGAACTAGTGAAGAACGAGAAAAAAGATACAAAGGAGAGATAAAAAGTAGATGAACACGAAAAAGTAGTAGATGTGTTTGTTCGATTGTGTGTTGTTTCAATCGGCCGTCACCCCCAACATATATAAGAGGCGGCTGGACTTCCCGTACAAGCAAAGAATTTATCTAGGCTTTCCTTACAAGAAAATTACATCAATTCACGTCCAAAACCCTAGTCAAATTCAGACTGGTTTTATCCGAACTTTCCAAAACTGTTCGGTTTAAACTGGCTGCACCTTGCGGGTCCTTTTTGCGGTGGTAAACGATCTCGGATGAAAACAAGCCCAAAAGCAATCTTGACTGCTTCGACGAGACGAACAACTTTCATGTTGAAGGTTTTTTGATCAGAAATCATCTTGAGGGTCAGATCGGACTCGCAACACAGGCTATCTCCTCGCGCTACCCGTCAGACATGTGTCTGGTGGGGCGCGCCACATCTCGCTTCGTGACAGGGCTGCACTCCGATTGCTCTAACTTTTGCATACGAACTCGGATTTGAACGATTTTTATATCAAAATCGATCGTTTCGACGAGACGAAGACAACCCGTGTAGATCATTTTTTCATTTGAGGTCGTCTTGGGGGCTTAATCGGCTAAACTGTACTTTGAATATAAGATCTTGGTACTTCGAGCATAGTTTCGGCCTTCGAGATGAAATGAGACGGCGATGACCCATATTTCAAAGATGTTTATATCAATAATACGGAACTCTTTCATGTAGATCACTTCTCCATTTGAGTCCATCTAGATAAGCATTTGAGCCCATCTTCAGCTTCTGGTCGGATTGACTATCACAACCTCCACCCCGGCAGGCCTTCCACCCGGGTAAGCTTTCCGCACCGACAAGGTTTCACCCCGGCAAGGTTTTTACACCGGCAAGGGTTCTCCCTAGCTCGGCAAGGTTTCTACCCCGGCAAGAGTTCCTCCTCGGCAAGGTTTCTACCCCAGCAAGAGTTGCTCTTCGGCAAGGTTTCTCCCTCGGCAAGATTTCACACCGGCAAGCTTCTTCGCCGGCAAGCTTTCCACGCCGGCAAGTTTCTCCACCGACAAGCTTTCCATATCGGTAAGCCCTCACATCGGCAAGGTTTTACCCCGGCAAGGTTTCATTCAGCCGGCAAAGGCCGAATACTTTCTCACTTAGGGCCGGCCCGCGAAGTGTTGCCTCTAACTTTTGCATACGAACCCTGATTCGTGACCATGCCAAAATCTGGTGTCAACACATGCCCCCCTGTTTTTCGGCAAAGCTTGTGTGCCGAAAAATAACTTGTATTGTGTTTGTTCTAAGGACGATGTCAACACTCCATCGGCCATTTATTTTCCTCAGGACGATAATCAGGTATCGACCATGTTTGTGCTAAGGGCGATAATCATATATCGGCCATGTCTTGTGTGAACTTTCTGATGCAAACTTGGGTGAAACCTTCTCAGCTTCATTAACAATCCGGTGATAAAGTTCCATAGATATGTATCTCAATGTCATCCTCCGAACCATATTGTTCACCCTTTTGCTAGGATTTTGTAGACAATCAACAATAAACTTTCTCCAATCCTTACTTTCGCCTGCATAAAAATTTCATTAGTGGCTGAAGCTGTGGACTCCAATTCGGCCTTACCTATGTTGGCAAGAATAAGCATCGTCTATTGATAGATGTGCAATACACCATGACCAACATGGTAGCAAAATGCTTGCTATGACAACTCTCTCCAATTATCATGTCCAGATATATGAAGAATCTTAAAACAACCCATGGTAAATTTTACATCTAGACATACCTCAAGATAAACTAAAAATGATTCGTCAAAACATTGATAACCATTGGATATTTGTTGCACTACTAGTAACGAATCACCGGAAGCCTCAATATGTATAGCACCTATAGCAAGGCAAAGCTCCAATCCGAATGACAATGCATATTCGGTTTTGATCATTGTGCAAAAATATTTTAAGCGGCATGAGGCTTCACAAAATAGCACCATAAGGATATATATATAAACAAAACCAACACCTTGGCCATTGCTACAAATTTAACCATTAATATATAATCTCCATGGTTCTAGGGAGATCAAGATGAAATCAATATTATGCATGATGTCAATATGATGCTCAATAATAAAATCAACCATGATTTGGCCTTACATAAATTCTAAATACTAATAAGCCAAAGCACACCCAATCAAAACATAAGTTCACTTTGCAATTTTGGTGAATTGGTCTATGCATAATATCTTCAATGGCATCAATTTGACAAATTCCTTTGCAAGCACTTATCTCAAACTAAGGACGATGTTAGAATACCACACCGGCCATTCTTAAATATATTATTAGGGCGATGGATAAATATCGGCCATTACAATGAGGTCCATGTAGTATTCACCCACCAAGGTATGTATAGCCGAAATAAACAAATGAAATAGCAATAAGATATTTCGGCCCCTTTGTATTAGCAACAAAAATGTAACTAACCAAATGTATAGTGATTTGGTAATACTCTGTCATGATATAGAAAATTATGTTGCGTCCATGGATCAAAATAAGTCCATGGAGGGTAACTGATCATACCTGTGGATGAATTCCATGGCAAAGGCATCAATGGCATTGTTGAAGAAAATGGATGATGTGCTAACCGAAGATTTTGATGTTGTGATCCACCTCTTTGGCTTAATTGTTTGTTGCTTCCATTCTTCTCTTTCTTCACTTGTATTGTACTTGTTGCAATAGAAGCATGCACATCATTTTTGTTATGAATGATCCTCTTGGGAACCCATGCCATGTTCTTCTGTCTCAGCTCTTGTGCACTAAGATTTTGTAATTCCTTCTTTTGCCAATACGTTAAGCTGAGTGGGCATCTCGGCTGTAATTCTGTTTTGACCAATGGCAGTTCCTTTTTGGCCTTATGCACTCTCAACTTCTTTTCTTCAGATTTGGCACTTTGACTCTCAATAATTGGTTGCTTTGTCTTATTGCCTTTAGTAGCCAATGTTAACACTTTAATTGACTCTTTTTTATTTGAGATCAAATATGAAGTTGCACTCTTACGGCCATCTCTTTTAACACGGTAAACTTGCTTGACCACCTCTTTCTTCATCCTTGAACTCTGGACCGATTCCTTATGATTGAAATGGTCTTTAACATGTGATTGTTCAGATACTGATCTTCTCGGAGCTGCATAATATTGGTGAGATGGTCTAAAATAAGATGGATAATTTGCCCTTGTATCATACGTGTCCCATGATGGATATGGATTTACATGAGTATAGGGAGGCATCCACGACATTGGCATTAGCGGCCCAAAAGCAGGATATGAAGTCTGCTTGCTTAACATCTTCCTTTGCCAATCCAAGTCTTCAGATTTATGCCTCGGGGGTGACTTCGATGCTTTTGCTCCACTCGGCTGATAAGCACTCTTTGCCTCACTTATCTTCTGATATTTTTCTAATAACTGCGTGAAAGTGACTTTCGGCCTTTTACCTTTGTGCTTACCATTGCCTTTGCTTTCTTTAACTGTGCGTGCATCGGTCTTTGAATTTTCTTGTTGCCCCCCAGTGCTAGAGGTCACCATTGTAGCTTTGGTGTAATTCCCATCTTCAAGATTGCTGTTGATGCACTTTTTAACCATATCCTTGCTCGAAGTCTTGACCCCATCATCATTGGTGTGTACCTGTTGACCTTTAGGTGAATCAGCTTGCGATAGCCGAGTCCACATTTGATCGCCATCAAAACCAATCTGATCCGATTGTTCATATGATCGTGCCTCAACAAACTTCAATTTGTCTCGATTGTGCGGCTTGATGAATCACGTTGTTGTCTTCGATATTCTCTTCAAACAAACATTGCATTTTTTCTTGTCGTGATGGCTCGACATCATGATCAATTATAATAGGATTAGTTGACGATGCACCAACGATGTGATCAACTATGCCCCGACTGAAGGTACACTTCTCATCCATTAACTGATATTGTGATACTAGCTCTGAAACAAAACAACCGACAGTGCTGGCTTAGCGTCATCCGACTCGGCTATGCATTGATTTTCATCCTCTTTTCCTGATTCTTTTGAATCGGCTTTGAAGGACTTTGGACCTGGCTTTATGTTTCTGCAACCAAAATAATTACAGAATATACGTCTCATACGAGTCCAAATGTTAGCCAGGCATGAAACAAACAAAGTTGTCCATATGAATACAAAGTTCAGTTGGCATGACAAGAACAACTTTGGTTTTGATAAGTTGTCACTATTAGCCTCTATGAATGATACCATGTGTTGACTATCATGATTAGTGACAAGATCCTTCCTAACAAATAGATTACTCATTTCAATTGGTCTTTCAAAATTAATTAGAATCTTACTAATAGGTGCATCAACAATATGATTTTGACCGAATCGAAAATTGAGTAAACTATCTGCTAGGTGTACCTTTGTGAAGACGTTGGAAGGAGAAGATGGTTTCACCACTGGAACAATACATTGCTCCACTTCTGAATAATTCTCCAATGCCTCTTCCTCTTTTTATGGATCTGGTGCATCATCACTCAGATTGCCCGAGTATATTTCACTCGAATTGCCCGAGTATATTTCAGTCGGATTGCCCGAGTGGATTTCACTCGGACGCTCTTTGTCAGCTGAACTTTGCTCGGCCGCATTTTCTTGGTCTTGATGTTCATCGTTAACTGAACTGTGTTCAGCCATATTACTGTGTTCTTGATGCTCATCAATATCTTTAGCACGAAACTCATAAGGTAGCATGTAAGCTCCCTTACATCCAGAAAAATCGAGCACAACCAATTTGTTGCGTTTGTCGTTCCTTTGCTCAGCCAAGCTTGCATCTTCTATTTTGGTACACGAGGCAATAGTTGGCTTGATGCACTTGGCTTTAGCTGGTGATGCACTCATCTGGAACGATGCACTCGGCTGGCACAATGCAACGTACTCGGCCTTAAACATCCCGTTGCTCAATCCGGTTTCAACCGAATCCAACGTATTAGCCGAGTGAATCTTTTTTGCTGGTTTGCTTGCAAAGCTTCTTTTTTATCTTGCCTCAACAGTGTAGAAGGGCGAACATGGTTGCTACATGGAGGAAGGCACTTGACGTATTCTTGCAAATATCCCTCTCCACGCTTCTTCTTGAGTGCTTCGTAGGCCTGTCGATATTCTGCTGGTAATTCCTCAAGGGTAGGTGTAGTAAATTCATTGACTCTATTCCCTGTGAGCTTTGGCTTGATCTTGTGCACTTGGGCCAGATATTTTTCTTTAAACTCAACCCTACTTGGATCGGCTTGCCCCCCAATACTTTTAGGATCTTTCGGCAATGAATTGATGTTGCCGAAATTTTGCGCTTGTATAGGGGGTGTATAACATGCTGCAATGATAGGTGAAGGCATGTGCAGTGTTGTTGAATATTTTCTCGTGCCAATTTGATCAATCGGTAACACTTCATCTTTTTTCAAAACCCTAGCTTTTATTGCCTCATAATCAGGAACCAAACCTTTATCATGTTGCTCAAGGCAAAGAGCGGCAATCTTCTTATTTTTCGCTAAGCTTTTTAACGCAGCCAAAGTCACCTCATCTCCTACAATATTAGACACATACACTCCTATAGAATCTCCATTCACTCGGCCATACAAGTCAGCCAAGTCATGAATACTTTTAGTTGCATATGATGCTGAACAATTAATATCATGAGGTGTATTATATGATGACTGAGGATAACCGGCCAAATAGCTAATGGAAGCATGGCCGATTGCCTCATTCATCGGCATGTCTGGGGATAAACCCGCATATTGCGAGTTGGCTGCCGATGGATAAAACTGCAAGACGCCCTCCTGTACATGAGGTGTCATGTTTGGGGATAAACCCACATATAGCTCATTAGGGCTAGCCGACATGACTTGTCCATTGAAAGATCTAGCAACATCAATATAATGGCTATTTGCATCTACGTAAGGAGATTGATGATACAATTTGAAGATCTCCGTCAATCGAACTTTGTTCGGCTACTTGCTCTTGTCCTTGAAGCTTGTCAATTTCTATGGCACGAAACTCATAGGGCAGGAAGTAGGTTCCATTAACTTCAGAAAAATCAAACATGGTTGTTTTGCTATGCTTGCCATGCCCTTTCTCAATAATGCTTGCCTCTTTGGATTTGATGGATTCGTAATATATACTACTTGATTCGGCTTTTTCAACCGAAGCACTTTCAAGTTCCGAATCATCCTTCTTTTCATTGGTACTACCAATTGGCAATGCTTCTTTTATCTAAGCCAATTCTTTTTCTATTTGTTTCTGGCGGCGAACGGCAAAGTTGGCTTTAAGTTTTTTCTCAATTTCAGCCCACTCTGGATATGATTGCCCCCCAATGTTTTTAGATTCTTTCGGCAATGACACACGGGTGTTGCCAAAATTTTGCAATAGTGTAGGGGGTGTATAATATGTTGTAGTACTAGGTGAAGGCGTATGCATTGTTGTAAAACCATATTTTTGCTCGCCAATTTTATCAATTGGCAAAGATTCATCTTCTTGCAAAACTCTAGCTTTTATTGCCTCATAATCAGGAACCAAACCTTTATCATGTTGCTCAAGGCAAAGAGCGGTAATCTTCTTATTTTGCGCTAAGCTTTTTAACGCAGCCAAAGTCACCTCATCTCCTGCAATATTAGACACATACACTCCTTTAGAATCTCCATTCACTCGGCCATACAAGTCAGCCGAGTCATGAATACTTTTAGTTGCATATGATGCTGAACAATTAATATCATGAGGTGTATTATATGTTGACTGAGGATAACCGGCCAAATAGCTAATGGAAGCATGGCCGATTGCCTCATTCATCGGCATGTTTGGGGATAAACCCGCATATTGCGAGTTGGCTGCCGATGGATAAAACTGCAAGACGCCCTCCTGTACATGAGGTGTCATGTTTGGGGATAAACCCGCATATAGCTCATTAGGGCTAGCCGACATGACTTGTCCATTGAAAGATCTAGCAACATCAACATAATGGCTATTTGCATCTACGTAAGGAGATTGATGATACAATTTGAAGATCTCCGTCAATCGATCTTTGTTCGGCTACTTGCTCTTGTCCTTGAAGCTTGTCAATTTCTATGGCACGAAACTCATAGGGCAGGAAGTAGGTTCCATTAACTTCAGAAAAATCAAACATGGTTGTTTTGCTATGCTTGCCATGCCCTTTCTCAATAATGCTTGCCTCTTTGGATTTGATGGATTCGTAATATATACTACTTGATTTGGCTTTTTCAACCAAAGCACTTTCAAGTTCCGAATCATCCTTCTTTTCATTGATACTACCAATTGGCAATGTTTCTTTTATCTAAGCCAATTCTTTTTCTATTTGTTTCTGGCGGCGAACGGCAAAGTTGGCTTTAAGTTTTTTCTCAATTTCAGCCCACTCTGGATATGATTGCCCCCCAATGTTTTTAGATTCTTTCGGCAATGACACACGGGTGTTGCCGAAATTTTGCAATAGTGTAGGGGGTGTATAATATGATGTAGTACTAGGTGAAGGCATATGCATTGTTGTAAAACCATATTTTTGCTCGCCAATTTTATCAATTGGCAAAGATTCATCTTCTTGCAAAACTCTAGCTTTTATTGTCTCATAATCAGGAACCAAACCTTTATCATGTTGCTCAAGGCAAAGAGCGGTAATCTTCTTATTTTGCGCTAAGCTTTTTAACGCAGCCAAAGTCACCTCATCTCCTGCAATATTAGACACATACACTTCTTTAGAATCTCCATTCACTCGGCCATACAAGTGAGCCGAGTCATGAATACTTTTAGTTGCATATGATGTTGAACAATTAATATCATGAGGTGTATTATATGATGACTGAGGATAACCGGCCAAATAGCTAATGGAAGCATGGCCGATTGCCTCATTCATCGGCATGTTTGGGGATAAACCCGCATATCGCGAGTTGGCTGCCGATGGATAAAACTGTAAGACGCCCTCCTGTACATGAGGTGTCATACATTGATCACTCGAACAAACCATGTTGTTCACCGGCATATTGAAAGATGTTGCTGATGCATGAATGTTCATATTCATAAGTTGGATGTCACGATTCTGTAAATTCCAAGTTTCTCCAACGGAATAACTAGTCGGCCTTTGCTCATTAGGGCTAGCCGACATGACTTGTCCATTGAAAGATCGAGCAACATCAACATAATGGCTATTTGCATCTATGTAAGGAGATTGATGATACATGTTACCGTTGTAGATTGCAGCCGCTTGATGACGCCCCTTCGTAGCAAGAACAAGCTGGAGACTGTTCAAAGCTTCATCCCCAGCGGAGTCGCCAAAAAGTGTGTTCGCACACGAACACGTCACCGTGTACCCTCGACGCCGGGGATGATACACCGCAGCTCGCGTCGAAGGAGATCTGACCGGCAGCGCGATACGCAGGACAGCCGACAGATGCTTTTGTAGACCCGAAGCCCCGTTTGCCCGGGAGGGACCCCGTCAGCGCTCGCGGCGGCTATGGGCTGCTCCAGGTCGATTTGCTCGCCCCTAGAGCCTCGTGGATCCGCAGCCCTCCAGCATGAAGAACTAGCGAAGAACAAGAAGAAAGATACAAAGGAGAGATAAAAAGTAGATGAACACGAAAAAGTAGTAGATGTGTTTGTTCGATTGTGTGTTGTTTCAATCGGCCGTCACCCCCAACATATATAAGAGGCGGCTGGACTTCCCGTACAAGCAAAGAATTTATCTAGGCTTTCCTTACAAGAAAATTACATCAATTCACGTCCAAAACCCTAGTCAAATTCAGACTGGTTTTATCCGAACTTTCCAAAACTGTTCGGTTTAAACTGGCTGCACCTTGCGGGTCCTTTTTGCGGTGGTAAACGATCTCGGATGAAAACAAGCCCAAAAGCAATCTTGACCGTTTCGACGAGACGAACAACTTTCATGTTGAAGGTTTTTTGATCACACATCATCTTGAGGGTCAGATCGGTCTTGCAACACAGGCTATCTCCTCACGCTACCCGTCAGACATGTGTCTGGTGGGGCGCGCCACATCTCGCCTCGTGACAGGGCTGCACTCCGATTGCTCTAACTTTTGCATACGAACTCGGATTTGAACGATTTTTATATCAAAATCAATCGTTTCGACGAGACGAAGACAACCCGTGTAGATCATTTTTTCATTTGATGTCGTCTTGGGGGCTTAATCGGCTAAACTGTACTTTGAATATAAGATCTTGGTACTTCGAGCATAGTTTCGGCCTTCGAGATGAAATCGGACGGCGATGACCCAAATTTCAAAGATGTACATATCAATAATACGGAACTCTTTCATGTAGATCACTTCTCCATTTGAGTCCATCTAGATAAGCATTTGAGCCCATCTTCAGCTTCTGGTCGGATTGACTATCACAACCTCCACCCCGGCAGGCCTTCCACCCGGGTAAGCTTTCCGCACCGACAAGGTTTCACCCCGGCAAGGTTTTTACACCGGCAAGGGTTCTCCCTAGCTCGGCAAGGTTTCTACCCCGGCAAGAGTTCCTCCTCGGCAAGGTTTCTACCCCGGCAAGAGTTCCTCTTCGGCAAGGTTTCTCCCTTGGCAAGATTTCACACCGGCAAGCTTCTTCGCCGGCAAGCTTTCCACGCCGGCAAGCTTTCCACATCGGTAAGCCCTCACATCGGCAAGGTTTTACCCCGACAAGGTTTCATTCAGCCGGAAAAGGCCGAATACTTTCTCACTCAGGGCCGGCCCGCGAAGTGTTGCCTCTAACTTTTGCATACGAACCCTGATTCGTGACCATGCCAAAATCTGGTGTCAATAGTTGGTTTATGCCAAATGCACCAGGCCGAGAAATACCGACATGGAAAGCGCCATGGATAATAGTGTCGAAGAGGATCCCCGTTCGATGCAGAACGGCTTGGAGGACAACCCTAGCCCTAGCCAACAACTCCTCCACGAAGCCGGAGAAGATAATTTCCAAGGTGTGCGTGAGGGTAGCCAAAATGATGGGGATGCGCAGCCTGACCCAGTGCAGCAGAATGTCATGCACGGTGGCATCACCCCTGCAGGGCACTTCCAGATTGAAACTAACAATGTCTGAGTCAAGAAATGCCCAAGATGAAGGGAAGCATCAGATGCGAGGAATGCGAGAGAAGTATGCCAAACCTTGGAAGTATTTCTCTCCCCATTGAAGTGATGTTGCGTTCTAAACCTTGGACCAATTAGAATTAGCTTCCTTTTCTCCTTCCCACACTTTCCGAGAGAGAAATTGATGTTCAACGAGTGATGTGTATATTGTCTATTTAGACTGATATTGCTAACTCCTCGCACATTTGAAGCAACCGACATACTAGAATTCTCTGATTCCATTTGCAAAAAGGGGTAACTTAGGGGGTACCTTAACCCTTAGCAATGCAAGTTAGGGCAATAGTTTCCATGGGATGCAGCCCCAGCTCCAAAGGTGATCTAGGGTTTCTCCATCGTTGTCATCCTCCTCCAGTGGTATATCGTTGGCCTCCTCCTTCTCCGTCGGCTCTGCCTGTGGGAGTCTGCGGTGAGCCTCGACCTATCAATGGGAGTCGTACTTTCTGTCTCTTGGGGCATTAGGTAGGTCTATGTTTGGTGGTGGCGAGATGATGGTGTCGCCATTGACATGGGATAAGGTCTCCCCGCCCGGCCCTCATTCTGGTGATGTTTCTCCTTATCTCGTGGAGGCATGTGGAAGATGGTGGGTCTTCTCATTTGGTTGCCTTAGGGTTTTGGATATCCCTAGGTCTTCCTTATATATGACAGATTCCCTGGTTACATTGAGTGGTGACTCCCATCCATATCCTATCAGACCCGAGAGGTTCAACCCTGAGTAGGCAGTCCTTTTGGTTTGCTCTTTTGTCAATTCTCGGCTCATCCACCCCAGAGATCCTTCCGTCTGGAGTCCATTTCCAGCTCCATCCTTCATATCCTCGTCAACATTGATTGGTGCAATCAACGGCGAGGTCCTGCTTGTGTCGTGGTTGTAGTCATGGACCCTGCTCGGCGGAGATCAAACCGGACATCACCTCGGTCCTCAGTTGATGTTGCCAGCGTGCAACTCGAGTCCACCCCGCACATGACCGAGAAGAGAGTATGGCGATCTCGAAGAGATAGGACGATGGTGACTGCGAGCACCAAAATGAGAGAGGGAGAGGTGTATAAATCTCGCGAAAATAACTAACATCAGTTTTGATTCTTCTTTTACTTTCTACACCGTTTGTTTCTCAAAGTGTATGTCACTTTAACGAGTCAACAACTCCTTTTTTTGTGAGCATGTACAATCTGAGATGCCCACGTACACTCACCGCCTATGATCGCACGCATGCCTCGTAGTCGACGGGAACGTCTCCTCCAATTAACACTAGTAGAAAACAGGGCTTTGGTTGGAGCCTGCCAAGCCCATTAGTCTTGGTTCAGTCAAGAACCGGGACCCATGGGGGGCATATGTCCCGGTTCGTGCGCCCAGGGGCCCGGCCGGGCCTCGGGAGGCATTTGTCCCGGTTTATGTGGACCCATTTGTCCCGGTTTTAGGCACGAACCGGGGCCAATGGGCCTCGCTCCTGGCCCACAGCCATTGGTCCCGGTTCGTGCCTAGAACCGGGACAGAAGGGGGCCTTTAATCCCAGTTCCAGCCACGAACCGGGACAAATGAGTTGCCTATATATACCCCCTCACCGGCGAGCAGAGCACTCCACACTGCTATGTTGTTTTTCCAGCGAGGGGAGGGCATTTGGGTGCTCTAGCTCACCTCCTATGCACATGAGATGTTCGATGAAATGCCCGAGAAACGCTAGTTAAGTTTTCTCCTCTCGAAGCTCAGCCTCCAAGCTCCATTTTCCCTGAGATTTGCATAGGTTTAGCGGTCCGTCACGTCTCGTCCCCGTATTCACTGTCGTCGATCGTCCGCGTTGATCTCGTCGCTGACACCACTGTGGTGAGCCTCTTGTTCTTATCTTCTTTCTGAAAGAAAAACAATTCTTACTTTAGATAGATACTTGTCTAATTTTCTTACTTTTGACACACATAATTATATAGAATGCACGCAGATGAACCGGCAATGGATGTACGATGACAGACACACCACCGAGTACATTAAGGGCCTGCATAATTTTCTCGAAGTGGCTGAGGCAAACAAGCAGAATGGTTTTATGTGTTGTCCATGCCCTATATGTGGGAATACGAAGTCTTACTCGAACCGGAAAATCCTTCACACCCACCTGCTTTATAAGGGTTTCATGCCACACTATAATGTTTGGACGAAGCACGGCGAAATAGGGGTTATGATGGAAGACAGCGAAGAAGAAGAGGATGATGACAACTATGTGCCCCCTGAATACCGTGATGCTGCAACGACGGAAGTTGCTGAAGATCAAGAGGAACCAGACGATGTGCCTGATGATGATGATCTCCGCCGGGTCATTGTTGATGCAAGGACACAGTGCGAAAGTCAAAAGGAGAAGCTAGAGTTCGATCGCATGTTAGAGGATCACAAAAAAGGGTTGTACCCCAATTGCGAAGATGGCAACATAAAGCTCGGTACCGTACTAGAATTGCTGCAGTGGAAGGCAGAGAATGTTGTGCTTGACAAAGGATTTGAGAAGCTACTGAAAATATTGAAGAAGAAGGTTCCAAAGGATAAAGACTTGCCTGACAGTACGTACGCAGCAAAGAAGGTCGTATGCCCTCTAGGATTGGAGGTGCAGAAGATACATGCATGCCCTAATGACTGCATCATCTACCGCGGTGCATACTAGGATTTCACTACAAAAAAGACACATCTTGTCGGAGTAAATGACCACGGGTAGCCTAGCCAGCTCCCCTTGGCTCTCTAGAAAAATTATAGGCGGAACAAGCCTCCAAGCATCCAAGGCATGGGGCCGCCTTCCCCCAGCTGGCTACCTCTCAGGCCGGCTGCGCGAAGGCGGCCCAGCACTAAAATCCTCATGAAGAAAACCACGAGAGGGCCGGCTCCAAGAAGCCGGCCACGAGAAGGCCGACTCCAAGAAGCCGGCCCCCCAGTAGGCGGCCAAGATCGTGCCCTCAGAGTCCGCACCCACATAACGGCGATGAGACGGGGCGTGGCTACAGTGAAGCCTGCCACCCTCGAAATACGGGACGCGCATGGACACAGTGCGTCGTACGGGGCGGCCATCACCCATCCGGCACGGCACTGTTGGCATATTGACCATGATGTCACCCACGACGAGCTGTCAGTACGACCCGTGGGTGGCGGGCCCCATCCGTCAAGGAGACACCCAAAGGCGGCCAGGCCTCCCACAGTCGGCCTGGGGTGTGGCCGACTCCCAATAGCCGGCTAGTTCCCTCCCTCGAGGGAGGCGCCTCATTAAGAAGACAAGACAATGTAAGGCTACAGCGATAAAGCCGCCCGGTGGCGGCACCGTAGCCATGCTGACCACGACAGAGCCCTCGTCACCAGAGGCGAGGCAACAGTAACTAGCCCCCGACAAGACCCTCAAGCGGTGGGCCCCATCGGCCGGCGAAGAAGCCAGCGGGCGTAGACGCAGACAACTAGGGCCCACGCCCAGCTGGATTACCATTGTACGCCTAGGGGGTAGGCCTATATAAACCCCCAGGGCGCCCATGCAAGGGGAGATCTTTTTGAGGAGTTTTAGACACCACATCGAGAGGAGAAGTAAGCTAGCCTTGCCCTTCTTCTCCCTCTCACCGAACAGCTCAAGGAGCCTCTTGTAGCTACTTGTCGATCTAGTGACCATGCGGAGACCCCGCAGAGCAGCAGTAGGGGTGTTATCTCCACGGAGAGCCCCGAAGCTGGGTAAGATCCGCCGGCGTGCATGTCTTCGCCTTATCCCGTTTCCAGGCACCGGCGACGTTTTGTTGGCTCCCACAATGATAAGCCACCCATTGGCATATGTAGCACCAACCACCCGACATTTGGCGCCCACCATGGGGCCAGGTGCACCATCGTCCGGAGACCTTTTCTGGACGGGAACCCTCTTCCTTCCCAGCGAGCGTAGCCAGCCCGGCTCGCCCAACGGCGCTTGCCCCGACGTGCTGCAAGGCGTCGCCGACGCCTACGCGGCGAGCTGCCTCGCTGATCTTCTTGGAGAGGCTCGCATCTCCGCCGAGCCCGCGTCCGACCCAGGCACAGGCTGCCCCGAGAGCCACCTCGTCAGTCTCCTCGACCAACTCCACGTCTCCGGTGAGCTTGCCGCGGACTTGGAGTCGGTTGGCTCCACCGACCCGATGCTTGTCAACTCTGACACGGCGTCGCTTGACGCCTTCCCCACCAACGTAGTAATCATCAACGACCCTCTTCCTTGAGCCGACAGCAGCGGCAGCGCCATCACCGAGGTACTGGTCATCAGCCACGGCGCCGCCTCTGGCGAAAACGCCAACGAGCCCTGCAGACGGCACTGCACGACTTGTCCACCCCCATCCTGGCCGACGCCGACGCCAAGACACTGGAGGCGCGTCGCCTCGCCCTCGTTGCGGAGGGCCAGAAGCTAGCTTCCATGAGACGCCTCGCCGAGGCTCACCAGCGCGAAGTCGACCGTGCCGCTTTCGGCACGCCGCTTCTCGACGGGCCGAGCCGCGTCAGCGTCATCAAGAAACGTGGCGCGGCTATCGCCGACATGCTGGTAGCAGACCGCCCAGTCTATGCCACGCCTCTCGAGAACTTACGCGCCGCCCAGGCGGCCGCAGACGAGCTGAATGGACTGGGGCCCGACGAGCTCCCCTACATGACCAGATGCATCCAGCAGCTTATCGACGCGGCCACACAGCGGCATGAAGCCGGTGTCCGCGCCGAAAGTCCTCCCCCACGCCGAGAGCACGGTGCGATGTCCCGAATGCCGACTGCGGGCAACACCCGCGCAAGGAAAGAAAAGGAGCCGGCTGCCAGCCGCAGCCGGACTCGAATCTCCATCGAGTGTGACGCAGAAGGCCGCCCTCGAGCTGTGGAGCGGCGAGGCGACCCGCCTCCTCCTCCGCCTCGTGGAGAGAGATATCCTACTCCGCTGCCTATCATGCATCCGACTCTCAGCGGCCGACTGGGCCGCTGCGAAGGAGACGGTGAGAATGACGCCCGCCATGTGATCGACCGCCTAGCGCGATCCCTGGTTCTGGAATAAGAAAATGATGTCGGCCCGCCTTGCTTCGGCCCCCACATCCGCGATGAGCCCTTCCCCAAAGGGTTCTCGTTCCCAAGAGACACGCCCAAGTACAACGGCTCCGTGAAGCCGGAAGATTGGTTGATCGACTACTCCACAGCGGTTCGCATAGCGAACGGTAACAGGCGTGTTGCCGTGAAGTATGTCCCCCTCATGCTTCAAGGCACGACACGCACCTGGCTCAATAGCCTCAAGCCTTACAGCGTCAACAGCTGGCTAGACTTCACAGAAGTCTTCATCCGTAACTTCACCAGCACCTACAAGCAGGCACCCAAGCCCCGGCAGCTCTCCTTGTGTGTCCAAGGGCCCAACGAATCAACTCGCGACTACCTCAGGCGTTGGGCCGAGCTCCGCAATTCCTGCGAAGGGGTGCACGAGGTTCAAGCTATAGAGTACTTCACCGCCGGGTGCCGAGAAGGCACCCTCCTCAAGCACCGACTCCTCTGCGACGAGCCGACTACCCTCGACGAGCTGCTGGTCATAGATGATAAATACGCCACGGCCGATTCCTCAATGAAGACCGAGCTCCGAGTAGACGCCTTCGGGAAGGTGCTCGCTCCGAGTCCCAAGACGCTGGCAGGAGACTCCAGCCGACGCCCGTACCAGAACGACCACAAGCGCAAGGCACCCATTCCGCCTTCCGCCAGTCGGCAGGTGGCCACAGTCGAAGACGAACAACCCGAAGGGCGGCCCACGCCCAAGAAGTAGAAAGGCAGCAGGCCGGCTTGGCAGCCGGCTTTCTCCTACGAGCAAGCACTTGATGCCCCCTGCAAGTTCCACAGCGGCGCGAAGCCTTCAAACCACACGACCCGGAAATGCCACTGGCTCACGTGAATCTCCAAAGGCGAGGGGATAGTGCCGCCTCCGCCGGCTGGTCAGCTGCATCCGGCCCCTCAGCAGTCAGCCGCTCGACCAGTAGTCGGGGCTGTTCAAGACGAGTTCCCCGACGAACATGCCGCCTACGTCATCTTTATGAGCCAACCAGAAGATCAGCGTAGCCGGTGCCGACAGCACCAAGAAGTCAACGCAGTTGCCTCCAACAACCCCGAGTTCATTCACTAGTTAGAAAGGCCTATCAGCTGGAGCCGGGCCGATCATCCAGAGGTGATGCCGTCTCCCGGCTCTTAGGCATTGGTCTTGGACGCCACCCTCGCAACATAAAGGCGAGCTGCCCGTTTCTCCCGCGTGCTGATAGATGGCGGGAGCAGCATCAACATACTGTACCGTGACACCATGGAGAAGCTGAGCATCAAGACGAAGCAGCTCATGCCCAGTCGGACTGTGTTCCATGGCATCGTACCCGGCCTATCCTGCTCCCCAATCGGCAAGATCAAGATAGATGTCCTCTTTGGGGACAAGGATCATTTCCACCGAGAGGCAGTATGTTTTGAGGTAGTGGATCTGGAGAGCGCTTACCACGCGTTTCTTGGCCGGCCTGCTCTGGCCAAGTTCGTGGCCGTACCCCACTATGCCTACCTCAAGATGAAGATACCGAGTTCCAAGGGCATCATCACCATAGCCGGAGACTACAAGAAATCCTCCGAGTGTGCGGCAGCTAGTAGCCGGCTGGCCGAGTCCCTCGTGATTGCTGAAGAGAAGAAGATGTTGGATCGAGCTGTGGCCATGGCCAGCAAGCAGCCGGCCCTGTCCCCGGACCCCAAGGAGTGTGATGCCCAAGGTTCTTTCCAACCGGCCAAAGAAACAAAGAAGATACCTCTGGACCTGGAGCACCCAGAAAGGTTTGCCACCATCGGGGCAAACCTGGACAGCAAATAGGAAGGCGAGCTCGTCGATTTCCTCCTGAGAATCGGGACATCTTCGCATGGTCCCCCAAGGACATGTCGGGTTTTCCGAAGGAATTCGCCGAGCACAAGCTACACGTCCGAGAAGGTGCAAAACCAGTCAAACAGCCCCTCCGCCGACTATCGGAAGAGAAGAGAAGGATTATAGGAGAAGAGATAGCCCGACTTCTGGCAGTTGGCTTCATTATGGAGGTTTTCTTTCCAGAGTGGCTCGCCAACCCGGTCCTCATGCTGAAGAAAAATAACAAGTGGCGCATGTGTATAGACTACACTAGCCTCAACAAGGCCTGCCCCAAAGATCCCTTCGCCCTGCCAAGGATTGATCAAGTAATAGACTCCACAGCCGGATGCGAGCTGTTGAGCTTCTTGGATGCTTACTCAGGCTACCACCATATAAAGTTGGATCCAGCTGACCGCCTGAAGACCGCCTTCATCACACCATTCGGAGCTTTCTGCTACCTGACTATGACATTCGGCTTGAGAAATGCCGGTGCCACTTTTCAGCGTTGCATGCAGAAATGCCTCCTCAAGCAGCTCGGCAGAAATGCCCACGTCTATGTAGACGATATTGTGGTGAAGACGGAGAAGCGCGGCACCTTGCTGGAAGACCTCAGAGAGATATTTGAAAACTTGCGCCGGTTTCAGATCAAGCTCAACCCCGAGAAATGCGTGTTCGGAGTACCAGCCGGCCAGCTTCTAGGCTTCCTGGTCTCCGAACGCGGCATCGAATGCAACCCAGTGAAGATCAAGACCATAGAGAGAATGGAGATTCCCACCAAGCTACGAGATGTCCAGAAGTTCACCGGATGCTTGGCTTCACTGAACCGCTTCATCAGCCGGCTCGGAGAGAAACCTCTCCCCCTCTACCGACTAATGAAGACGTCCACTCACTTCGAGTGGAACGACCAAGCAGACCAAGCTTTCCACGAGCTAAAGAAGATGTTGCCACGCCGCCTGTCTTGGCGGCACTGACTGAGAAAGAGCCCATGCTCCTTTACATTGCCGCCACTAGCCGGGTGGTCAGCACAGTTATCGTGGTCCAGCGCCCAGAAGAAGGCCGAGCTCAGCTAGTCTAGAGGCCGGTGTATTATTTAAGCGAAGTATTATCCGCCTCGAAGCAGAACTACCCACACTACCAGAAGATGTGCTATGGTGTGTACTTCGCCGCCAAGAAGCTTGTCGGAGTAATGGGCCATGGGTAGGCCAACCCGAGTCCCATAACCTTTCAAGACATTGGGGCAGGCTACGCCCCTCAAGACCCCAGGGCGAAGAGCCGCCTCCTGAGGAGTCGACGGCAGGGCGGCCGACTGCCCGCTCACGGCCGAGTCCCAGGGACGACTTCCAGAGAAGCCGGCTTTGGGGAGTCGGCCGGCGACTCCAACAAACCCATGACCTCATCGAATGGGACGGGGCAGGGGCGTGGCTACAGTGAAGCCCACTCCCGCCCCTTACCAAGGGCAGGCATGGCCACAGCACGCCGTACCTGGGAATATCTCTGTGCGGCGTGGCACTGTTCCCAGCCGGCCTTGACATCAGCACCACAGTACCGAGTCCTGCGCCCACGACAACTTGTCTGTACAGCCCAGGGGCAGCAGGTCTCACCAGTCAGTGAGACCCTAGGAGACGGCGAGAGGACCGCCAGTCGGATCCGTCAGGAGTCGGCCGAGCCCTCCCCTGGGCCCCATGCACCATTAATCAAGATGTGATGGGGAGTGGCAATAGTGATCGCCCGCCAGGCGGCGGGACTGTTGCCATGACCCCATGACCACGCCCGCATCATCAGAAGCACGGCTACAGTAATCAGCGGCCGGCAACACCTGCCCGCGGCGGACGCGGCCTGTCGGCTCCGTACCAGACCAGTCGGCGGGGCCCACCAGTCGGCGGGCCCCAACAGTCGGCGGAGAAGTCGGAGGCCAGAGGCACTGACTGCTGGGCCCGCGCCTAGTCGAATTACCATCGTACCCCTGGGGGTAATCCTATATAAACCCCCCAGGGCACCCATGCAAAGGGTTGGAACCCGGTAGCTCTAGACCATACCAGATAGAAGGAGAGAGCTAGCCTTGCCCTCTCCTACCTCTACGAAACAGCTCAAGGAGCAACCGTGTAAACACTTGGCCATAGTGATCATGTGGAGACCCCGCAGAGCAGCAGTAGGGGTATTATCTCCCCGGAGAGCCCTGAAGCTGGGTAAGATTCGCCGGCGTGCATGTCTTCGCCTCATCCCGTTTCCAGGCACCGGCGACGTTCTACTCGCCCCCACCATGATAAGCCATCCGTTGGGATATGTCGCACCAAACCCCCGACATTTGGCGCCCACCGTGGGGCCTGGTGCACCGCCGTCCGGAGATCTGTTCTAGACGGGAACCCTTTTCCTCCCTGGCGAGCGCAGCCAGCCAGGCACGCCAGACGAAGTTTGCATCGACGTGCTACGCAGCGTTGAGATCACCTGCGCAGCTAGCTCCTTGGCCGAACTTGTCGGCGAGGTCTGCCTCTCTGATGAACCTGCGTCCGACGCAGGCACGGGCGGCCCCGAGAACCTCCTCGCGGGCCTCCTCGATCAACTCCACATTTCCGGCAGGCCTGCCATAGACTTGGAGTCTGTAGGCTCCACCGACCCGATGCTGGTCGACTCCGACACCGTGTCGCTCGACGCATTCCCCACCAACGTGGTGGTCTACGACGAACCTCTTCCCCACGCAGAGAGCGACAGAAGCACCGTCACTGAGGTGCTAGTCATCAGTCATGACGAGTTCCCTGGAGGAGGAGCGCCCGACTCTCTCGGCACGGCGCTGCAAGACCTAACTGCGCCCATTCCGGAAGATGCTGACGCAGAGACGTTAGAAGCGCGCCGCCTTCAGCCCCTTGAAGGCGCGAAGAAGCTGGCTAGCATGAGACGCTTGTCAGAAGCTTACCAGCGGGAGATGGATCGCGCCATTGGCGGCTCGCCGGCCCCGGCAGGGCCCAACCGCCTTGGCGCGGTCCAGCAGCGCGGCGTAGCCATCGCCAGCCTGTTTGGGGCTAGCCGCCCCGTGTACACTACACCAGCGGAGAACATCCGAGCTGCCCAGGCAGCGGCGGATGAGCTGGAAAATTTCGAGGGCGAAGAACGCCGCCTCATGATGGAGCGAGTCCAGCGGCTCCTCGGTGCGGTCGCCGCGCAGAACGAGGCCGGCTGCCGCACGGAGGCGCCGCAGCGGCCAAACGACGACCCGCACCGAGATCAAGGCGCGATGTCTTGGACGCCAACTGGCGGCGCCCGAGGAAGAAAGGACAAGGAGCCGGCTGTCAGCCACAGTCGGACTCGCATTACCATAGAGTGCGACCGAGATGGCCGCCCGAGAGCAGTGGAACGACGGGACGCCTGTCCGCCTCCCCCTCCCTGTAAGGAGAGGCGAGTCTCCCCGCCGCCTGTTGACCATCCGACTCTCGGTGACCGCCTTAGCCGCCGAGAGGGAGTTGGAGAGAATGACGCCCGCCACCGGATCGGCCGACTTCACTAGTCCCTAGTGCTGGAAGAAGAAGACGAGCTGGGTCCGCCTTGTTTCGGGCCCCGCATTCGGGACGAGCCCTTTCCCAGAGGGTTCACGCTCCCAAGAGACACGCCCAAGTATACCGGCTCCGTGAAGCCGGAAGACTGGCTAGTCGACTACTCCACGGCTGTCAGCATAGCAAACGGCAACAAGCGTGTCGCCGTAAAGTATGTTCCGCTCATGCTCCAGGGCACGACCCGGACATGGCTGAACAGCCTAAAGCCCCGCAGCATCAACAGCTGGGTCGACTTCACCGAAGCGTTCATCCGCAACTTCACCAGCACATACAAGCATCCTCCCAAGCCTCGTCAGCTCTCCTTGTGCGTGCAAGGTCCTGAAGAGTCGACTCGCGACTACCTCATGCGTTTGGCTGAGCTCCGGAACTCCTGCGAGGGCGTGCACGAGGTGCAAGCCATCGAGTAGTTCACAGCCGGGTGCCGAGAAGGCACCCTCCTCAAGCACAAGCTCCTCTGCGATGAGCCAGAAACCCTCGACGAGCTGCTGACCATAGTGGACAAGTACACCACGGCCGAGTCTTCCATGAAGGCAGAAATTCAAATCAGCACAACTGGAAAAGTGGCTCCTCAAGCTCCAAGAACTCCGGCGGCAGACGCCGGCCGGCGACAAGAGCAGGGCGACAACAAGCGCAAGGCCCCGCAGCCGGCTTCCAGCAGCCGGCAGGTCGCGACCGTTGAAGCCCAGTAGCCAGAAGAGCAGCCTCTGCCCAGGCGACTGAAAGGTGGCAAGCCTAACTGGTTTCCAGCCTTCTCCTATGAGCAGACCTTGGATGGACCTTCCAAGTTCCACAGCGGCGCAAAGCCGTTGAATCACACCACCCGGAAGTGCCACTGGCTCACTAGGATCGCCAAGGTAGACGACCTCCTACTACCCCCGCCTGCTGGGCAGCCGCCTCCGCCCCAGCAGCCGGCAGTTAGGCCAGTCGGCGCAGTACAAGACGAATACCCTGAAGAACACGGAGCCTACGTGGTGTTCACCAGTATGGCTGACGATCGACGCAGCAGGTTGCTGCAGCGACAAGAGGTGAACGCAGTAGCGTCAGAGACGCCAGAGTTCATTCACTGGTCTGAGAAGCCCATCAGCTGGAGCAGGGCTGACCACCCAGAAGTGATGCCGAGTCCGGGCTCCTACGCCTTGGTCCTGGATGCCACCTTTGCTACGGACAAACGGGCCGCGCGTTTCTCGCGAGTTCTGATAGACGGGGGCAGCAGCATCAATATCCTGTACAAGGATACCATGGAGAAGTTAGGAATCAAGCAAAGACAGCTTCAGAGCAGCCGGACAGTGTTCCACGGCATTGTACCTGGGCTTTCCTGCTCGCCGATCGGCAAGATCCTGATGGACGTCCTCTTTGGGGACAAAGATCACTTCTGAAGAGAGTCTGTTTGGTTTGAGGTGGTGGACCTTGAGAGCCCATACTATGCGCTACTTGGCCGACCCGCCTTGGCCAAGTTCATGGTGGTCCCCCACTACGCTTACCTCAAGATGAAGATGCCCAGTTCCAGGGGAATTCTGACTATGGCAGGCGACTACCGGAAGTCGTCTGCTTGCGTAGCTGAGAGTAGTCGGCTGGCCGAGTCCCTGGTAATCACGGCTGAGAAGCGGCTCCTTGAGCGAGTTGTGGCGATGGCCGGCAAGCAGCCTGAGGTATCGCCCAGCCCAAAAGAGTCGGAGGCTGAGGGTTCGTTCAAGCCGGCAAAAGAGACAAAGTAGATACCCTTGGATCCGCAGCACCCAGAGAGGTACGCCGTCGTAGGTGCAAACCTCGACAGCAAATAGGAAGGTGAGCTCGTCGGTTTCCTCCGTGAGAATCGGGACATCTTCGCATGGTCCCCCAAAGACATGCCAGGTGTACCGACGGATTTCGCCGAGCACAAGTTACATGTCCGATCTGATGCAAAGCCGGTTAGGCCGCCCCTGGGCCGCTTATCAGAAGAGAAGAGAAGAGTTGTCGGAGAAGAGATAGCCCGACTCCTAGCAGCCGACTTCATTATGGAAGTTTTCTTTCCGGACTGGCTGGCAAATCCGGTCCTGGTACTAAAGAAGAACAAGCAGTGGCGAATGTGTATTGACTACACGAGCCTCAACAAGGCCTGCCCCAAGGACCCATTTGCTCTACCAAGAATCGATCAGGTGATAGGCTCCACAGCCAGATGCGAGCTGTTGAGTTTCTTGGATACATACTCAGGGTATCACCAGATCAAGCTGAACCTGGCTGACAGATTGAAGACCGCCTTCATCACGCCGTTTGGAGCATTCTGCTACCTCACCATGACGTTCGGCTTGAGGAATGCCGGTGCCACCTTTCAGCGTTGCATGCAGAAGTGTCTCCTCAAGCAGCTCGGCAGGAACGCCCACGTCTACGTGGACGACGTAGTGGTGAAAACGGAAAAGCGTGGAACACTGCTGGAAGACCTCAAGGAGACCTTTGAGAACCTGCACCGGTTCCAGATCAAGCTCTACCCCGAGAAGTGTGTCTTCGGAGTACTAGGCGGCCAGCTGCTAGGTTTCCTGGTCTCTGAATGCGGCATAGAATGCAACCCAATAAAAATCAAGGCTATCGAGAGAATGGAGGTACCCAGCCGACTGCTGGATGTGCAGAATTCGCCGGCTACTTAGCGTCCATCAGCCGATTCATCAGTCGGCTGGGCGAGAAAGCTCTCCCTTTATACCAACACATGAACAAGACCACTTTTTTCGAGTGGAACCATAAGACAGATGAAGCTTTTCACCAGTTGAAGAAGATGTTGACTACTCCGCCTGTCGTGGAGGCTCCGACTCCCAAGGAACCTATGCTCCTGTACATCGCCGCCACCAGCCGGGTAGTCAGCACAATCATTGTAGTGGAGCGCAAGGAGGAAGGCAAGGCGCTGCTGTAACACCCTCGATGCGACTATAGCTACCACGTGTCGAGGCACGACTTAGAGACATAATCGCATTGAAGGCATATGTCGCAAGTTAGGCAATTTTCACAACATCCCATGTAATATGAATAATAAAGGGGAGAACATAGTCGGCTTACACTCGCCACGTCAATCAAGAACATAAATAACATTACATCATCCAAAACACTCATGGCCCGACTACGGCGCCAAAATAGAAGAAAACCCAACATGCGACACGGTCCCAATCACCCCCAACTGGGCACCACTACTGATCATCGGGAAAGGAAACGTAGTATCGTTGAGAGTCTTCGCCGAACTCCCACTTGAGCTCGTACTCGTCACCTGGAGCAGAATCACCTAGACCTGCATCTGGTGTAATAGTAATCTGTGAGCCACAGGGACTCAGCAATCTCGCACCCTCGCGATCAAGACTATTTAAGCTTATAGGAAGGGTACGGCAAATATATGTGGAGCTGCAGCAAGCGACTAGCATATATGGTGGCTAACTTATTCGCCAAAGAGGGCGAGAAGAGGAGGCAAAGCGCGAGCGAGAAACTAGAGGAACAACCTGCGCAAACATTACTCCAACACCGTGTCCCCTTCCCGGACCCCTCCGAGAAGAGGCCATCACGGCAACACACTCAATTGGTTCAGTTTAGTTAATTAAGGTTCAAGTTATCTACAACCGGACATTAACAAATTCCCATCCGGCCATAACCGCGGGCACGGCTTTCGAAAGTTCAATCCCTGCAGGGGAGTCCCAACTTAGCCCATGGCAAGCTCTCACGGTCAACGAAGGAATAGACCTCCTCCCAAGACGTTCCGGTTAGACTCGGTATCTCGGTAACTCAAGACACTTCGACAGGTTAAAACAAGACCAGCAACACCGCCCGAATGTGCCGACAAATCCCGATAGGAGCTGCACATATCTCTTTCTCAGGGCACACTCAGATGAGCAAGACGTCGGGTAGGCCAGCCCACAGTTGCCCCTGGTAGCCCCGGACATCGCTCGGTTGGACCAACACTCAGAGGAGCACTGGCCCGGGGGGGGGGTTAAAAATAAGATGACCCTTGAGTCTGCAGAACCCAATGGAAAGAAAAGGGCTAGGTGGCGAACGGTAAAACCAATGTTGGGCATTGCTGGAAAAGCTTTAATCAAGGCGAAATATCAAGGGGTTCCCATTATAACCCAACCACGTAAGGAACGCAAAATCCGGGAACATAACACCGATATGACGGAAACTAGGGCGGCAAGAGTGGAACAAAACACTAGGCGAGAGACCGAGCCTTCCACCCTTTACCAAGTATATAGATGCATTAAGATAAAATAGCAATATAATGATATCCCAACAAGTAAATGAAAGGTGTTCCAACAAGGAACAACCTCCAATCTTCACCTGCAACTAGCAACGCTATAAGAGGGGCTCAGCAAAGCGGTAACATAGCCAATCAACGGTTTGCTAGGACAAGGTGGGTTAGAGGTTTGACATGGCAATTGGGAGGCTGACAAGCAAAAGGTAGGCATCATAGCATTGGCATAGCAAAGAGCGAGCAAACTAGCATAGCAAAGATAGTAGTGATTTCGAGGGTATGATCATCTTGCCTGCACAGTTGTCAGAGTTGACTGGATCCTCACAAGCAAACTTAACGGGCTCCTCGGTAGCGAACTCGTCTCCCGGCTCTACCCAACAAGACAAACAAGCAAGAAGGATACAATCAACCACGTGCAGGACCAAGCAATATGATGAAATGATGATATGCTATGCGGGATGCGATGCGGGATGCAAAATGCAAGATATGATAGAAAAAGTATGAACCTGGCCTCAACATGGAATTCCAAGGGTGCCACTAGAAATATGAGATGAAATCGCTTGAAAACGGTATAAAGAACGCCGGAATCGGAGTTACGGTTTGGAAATGGCAAGCGTTTCAAAAATGACACCGGTTTGCGATTTACAGCAAGTAGGCATCTAAATGCAATGAAATGAACATCCTACAGCCACCATACATGACAACAAAATACATGGCAGGGATGCACACAAGATGCTTAACAAAAGACTAGCACTGAGCCACGGCCAATTCATCTATTATGAGGTTCAAACAAGCATGACAAAAACGCAAATGCAAAACAGATTCTAGACTTAGTGAAATTAACACTTGTTTGAACTTTCAGATCACGAAGCCCTCTTCAGAGCAGAAAAACGACATGATACATGACCTGATTAAGACAAGTAAGAACATGGCATGGAGCTACTCAACAAGCTTAACAAAAGACCCAAAGTGACCTGGGGCCAAAAGGGTTCACAAAATATGCTCACGGGCACACGAACATAGCTAAAACACAATTAGTTTTCAGACTTAGTGAAAACTGAGACATGCTGAAATATAACTCACGAAGGCATGTAAACGAGCTCGATGCACTCACCACGGTGCAAGTCATGGTAAGACAAGCATACACCCAAAAAGAAGACACAAAATACAAGCCACACATGGTAAGAACAATGGCATAGCATGCACGGATCAATTACAATAACATCGGCAAAGTCGCAAACTAGTTGACGATCTGCCCAGACTCAC
The DNA here is from genome assembly GCF_003073215.2 of Triticum urartu. Taxonomy (NCBI): domain Eukaryota; kingdom Viridiplantae; phylum Streptophyta; class Magnoliopsida; order Poales; family Poaceae; genus Triticum; species Triticum urartu. The sequence continues at coordinate 104,803,486 of NC_053028.1, read as the reverse complement.
CATGAAGCAAAAGTAGAGCTTGATTGAGTCAAGCTAGGTTGCTCCATAATTGCAAACAAAGCCATGGATGGATAGATCATAACATGATTAACAAAACTCCTTTACTGAACATCCTCAAAAGAGGCACGGATCACTAGGAAACAAGCTGAACATATGGCATCATGAACTAAATAATCCCAGACTTAGTGAAAACTACTAAGTCCCTGAAAACTGATTTACCGGGTGCCTCACTTTGCAAGCTTGCACAAGTCACCACGCACATCCTAAAAATGCATGGGTTGCACCTCTGGAAAGAAGATAAAATCCTTAACAAAACATATGCAGGACTCACAGGCATAGCATGCACACAATAATCAGGGCAAAAATGACAAAAGTCTAAGATGAACTAGCAGATCTGACAATTAACTCACGAAGCCTCCTTCTAGCAGCATTTTGGGCATCAAGATGCACTCGAATGAAAATGATGCAATGGAATGAAATGATGTACTCGTCGAAGAGAACATTTTGATAGGCTATATGCCCAAATTGGAGCTACGGATGCAAAGTTACGGAGCCTCGAACAGAGCAACTTGGGCTGAAAATTTAATGACTTGGAGAAAAAACAACCCCAGATCTAGGGTTGCACGGAAACCGAGGCGGTGGCGGCACTGTTCACCAAAGCTCTCCGGCGAGGTTGCAGGGCTCCAGCGAGGAGGACGTCGGCGCCGGCGAGGGGCTGCCGGACGGCGGGGTCGGCGGCGGCCGGCGCAGGGCCCCGCGGCGGCCGTAGCTAGGAGCGAGGCGGCGGGCTCCTGCGGCGGCTCGGGCGGCGGCCTCCTGCGGCGGCTCGGGCGGCGGCTAGTCGGGGCAAGCGGCGCGCGGCGGCTCCGGCGCCTCGGGCGGCCAGGCGCGAAGAGGAGGGCGGCGGCTGGCGGTAGGCGGCGGCGGGGCGATGCGAGCCGGGGAGGGCCCGCCCCGGGCTTCGCGGGCTGGCGGCGTGACGATGTGGGGCGGCGGCGGCGGCCAGTGGGAGGCGGACACGTGGCGGGCGCTGGGTGGCGGCGGTGAGATCCGGATGTTGTCCGGCTCGTCCGGACACGTCCGGCGGCGGCGGAGAGGGATTTTAGGGTTTCGTGGGAGGAGAAGATCCGAAAACGGGGGGGGTCTATATATAGGCATAGAGGGAGCTAGGAGAGTCCAAATGAGGTGCGGTTTTCGGCCACGCGATCGTGATCGAACGCTCTAGGTGATGGAGCAGAGTTTGGTGGTTTTTGGGCAAAATTGGAGGGGTGTTGGGCTGCAACACACACGAGGCCTTTTCGGTCCCTCGGTTAATCGTTGGGGTATCAAACGAAGTCCAAATGATACGAAACTTGACAGGCGGTCTACCGGTAGTAAACCAAGGCCGCTTGGCAAGTCTAGGTCCAATCCGGAAATGTTTAATCCCCAAACACGAAAGAAAGCTAGAAGTGACCACCGGAGGAGAACGAAGCGCCGGAATGCAAAACGGACAACGGGGAAAATGCTCGAATGCATGAGATGAACACGTATGCAAATGCAATGCACATGATGACATGATATGAGATGCATGACAACGACAACAACACACGGAGAGAAAACCCGATCCCGAGAAAATAAAATAACTTAACGCCGAAAACGGCAAGAGTTGGAGTACAAAATGGGAAAGTTACATCCGGGGTGTTACAACACTCCACCACTACGAAAAGATCTCGTCCCGAGATCTAGGACTGAAAGAACTCCGGGTACTCAGAACGGAGGTGATCCTCGCGTTCCAGGTAGCTTCACGGTCGGAATGGTGTGACCACTTTACTTTGAGAAATTTGATTGACTTGTTGCGAGTCTTGCGTTCAGTATCTTCAAGAATAGCAACTGGGTGCTCACGATAGGAGAGATCTTCTTGGAGCTTAATGTCCTCGAAGTTGACGGTGCGGTCAGGAGTCTTGAAGCACTTTCGAAGCTGGGAGACATGGAACACGTCATGAACATTTGCAAAGTTTGAAGGAAGCTCGAGTTGATAGGCGAGGTCGCCTCTCTTGCTGACAATCTTGAAAAGTCCCACGTATCTCGGGGCAAGCTTCCCTTTGATACCGAAGCGACGAGTACCTTTCATAGGAGAGACGCGGAGGTAAACATGATCTCCGATCTCGAAAGCCAAATCACGGTGCTTACTATCATAGTAGCTCTTCTGGCGGGATTGGGCTGCTTTGAGGTTATCACGAATAACTTTGCACATTTCTTCTGCCTCTGTGATTAAGTCATTACCCAGCAGCTGACGTTCACCGGTTTCAGACCAGTTGAGAGGGGTACGGCACTTGCTTCCATACAGAATTTCAAATGGGGCCTTGCCCGAACTTGCTTGAACACTATTGTTGTAGGAGAATTCAGCATAAGGAAGACAATCCTCCCACTTCATGCCAAAGGAGATCACACAAGCCCTGAGCATATCTTCAAGAATCTGGTTGACACGCTCGACTTGACCGCTTGTTTGAGGATGGAAAGCAGTGCTGAAGCGGATGTTAGTGCCCATGGCCTTATGGAAGGAATCCCAAAACTTCGAGGTAAAGATGCTGCCACGGTCTGAAGATATCACTTGAGGAATACCGTGCAGAGAGACAATGCGAGAGGTATAGAGTTCCGCCAATTGAGCTGCAGTGATCGACTCTTTGATAGGCAGAGAGTGAGCCACTTTGGTGAGTTCTTCGATGACAATGAATATAGCATCATTGCCATGCTTGGACTTTGGAAACCCAGTCACGAAGTCCATTTCAATGTGGTCAAACTTCCATTCTGGAATGGCAAGAGGTTGGAGGAGACCTGTTGGCCTTTGGTGTTCTGCCTTCACTCTTCTGCAGACATCACATTCATTCACGAATTGAGCGATCTCGTGCTTCATTCGAGTCCACCAATAAGCTTGCTTGAGGTCCTGATACATCTTCGTGCTCCCAGGGTGGATGGAGAGGAGAGAATTGTGAGCCTCGTTCATGATCACTTTACGAAGTTCACCTTTGGGCACAACAATACGATCCTCGAAGAAAAGAGTGTCCTTGTCATCAAGGCGGTAGCACTTGTACTTGGACTGACTCTTGGCAATCCCAATCTTCACCCTTTTCACCATAGCATCAAGAAGCTGGGCTTGGCGAATCTGGTCTTCTAAGGTAGGAGAGACTTGAAGGTTGGCGAGGAAACCTTGAGGAACAACTTGCAGATTAAGTTTGTGGAAAGCTTCACAAAGCTCGGGTTGATAAGGCTTAAGAATCAGACTGTTGCAGTAGGCCTTTCTGCTCAAAGCGTCAGCAATCACATTGGCCTTGCCTGGAGTATACTCAATACTCGGATTATACTCTTGAATCATTTCGACCCATCGAGTTTGCCTGAGGTTGAGATTAGGCTGAGTGAAAATGTACTTGAGACTCCTGTGATCAGTGAAAATGTCCACTTTTCTTCCCAATAGAAGATGTCTCCAAGTCAAAAGAGCATGCACAACTGCCGCCAACTCGAGATCATGAGTGGGGTAGTTCTTCTCATTAGGCTTCAACTGGCGAGATGTATAAGCAACAACTTTCTTCTCTTGCATCAATACTGCGCCAAGACCTTGGAGGGAGGCATCACAAAAGACCTCGTACGGCTTGGATTCATCAGGCGGAGTCAGAACTGGAGCAGTGATCAATTTCTCTTTCAAAGTGTTGAAAGCAATATCACACTCCGGAGACCAAACGTACTTGACGTGCTTCTGAAGAAGATTAGAGAGAGGCTTCGCGATCTTAGAAAAGTTTTCAATGAATCTTCGGCAATAGCTTGCGAGACTGAGAAAACTGCGGAGTTGCTTCACGTTCTGAGGAGGTTCCCAATTCACAATTGCAGACACCTTCTCGGGATTCACAACAATGCCCTTGGCAGAGATGATATGACCAAGATAAAGAACCTCATTGAGCCAAAATTCACACTTGGAGAACTTGGCGTAGAACTGATGTTCCCTGAGCTTATCGAGAACCAAACGTAAGTGCTTGGCATGATCTTCCTTGTTCTTCGAGAAAACCAGAATGTCGTCGAGATAGACCAAAACGAAGTCATTGGTGTAGGCGTTGAAGATGAAGTTCATCATACGAGAGAACGTCGGAGGAGCGTTGGCGAGGCCAAAAGACATGACAGTGTATTCATATGAACCAAAGCTTGTTCTGAAAGCTGTCTTGGGAATATCTTCTTCACGAATGCGAATCTGGTGATAACCCATACGGAGATCAAGCTTGGAGAATACTTGGGCACCTTTGAGTTGTTCGAACAGCTCATTGATGTTGGGAAGTGGGTATTTGTTATTGATGGTCTTCTTGTTCACTGGACGGTAATCAACACAAAGTCGGTCCGTTCCATCCTTCTTCTTCACAAAAAGAACACCACAACCCCACGGATAAGAACTAGGCCAGATGAGACCCATTCTTTCTTGCTCATCGAGTTGCTTCTTCAGCTCCTTCAACTCTTCAGGTCCAAGCTTGTAAGGATGTTTGCACACAGGTTCCGTGCCAGGCTCAAGTTCAATAACGAATTCAACTGGCCGGTGCGGAGGCATTCCTGGGAGCTCTTCTGGAAAGACGTCTTGATATTCGCAAACGACTAGAATTTGCGAGATGGCGTCCAATTCACCCTTCTCATTGAGAGAAAATAGACGGATGGAATCATCCCGAGCGGCAAAGACAATTACATCCTCAGACGAATGAGTCAATTGAATCTGCCTGGCTGCACAATCAAGCTGAGCCTTGTGCTTAGAAAGCCAATCCATTCCGAGAATAAGATCAATATCCGAGTTACCAAGCACCATAGGAGAAGAAAGGAACTTGTAGTCGCCCAATGTGATAGTAACATCCGGAGCCATCATTTTGGTTTTCATGAACAAACCCGAAGAAGAAACCGCTGGCTTAGGCAAATCAATAGTATGCACATCATGCATGGATGCAAAAGGCTTCGACAAAAATGATAAAGATGCACCAGTGTCAAAAAGAACTCTTGCGGGAATGTCATTAACAGGAAGGTTACCCATGATCACATCTGGTGATTCCTCTGCCTGAGCTGCATTCAGCAAGTTGACCTTGGCGGACTTGGGGTTATGCTTGACCACAGCTGTACTTGCCGATCTCACAGGAGGAGGAGGAGGAAGACGCCTCTGGTTGAAACACTTGTTGGCATAGTGACCGTTCTGTTGGAACTTGTTGCACGTGACCTCTGAAAGCGGACGGTGATACGGAGCACTCGATCTTGGAGCTTGAGACGAAGTCTTGTTCTGAAAGCCTGGGTTGGGTGGGTGGGAAGAACCACTGCCACCTTTACTCTTCTGCTGATACGGCTGACGGAACGGAGTAGGAGGAAGCCAAAACTTCTGCTGCTTGGCCACTTGAGTAGAGGAAGAAGGAGTAACATCTCTGACTCGCTTCCTGGAAGCATCACACCTCAACTGAGCAGCCTCTTGCTTCAGTGCCATGTTGTAGAATTCATCGTACCTCAAGGGCTCGAAGAGAACAAGAGCGAGTTGAATTTCTTCTCTGAGACCACCCCTGAACTGATATATCATGCTCTTCTCATCAGGCACGTCCTGCTTGGCAAAGCGGGCGAGCTTCTGGAACAATTTGTTGTAGTCATAGACAGACAAAGACCTTGCTTCAGATTGCGGAATTCCTCACGCTTGCTTTCAACCACGCTCTGCGGAATATGATGAGCTCGGAAATCTCGACGGAAATCATCCCAAGTGATAACACGTCCACCTCTGGAATCCTTGTACTGCTGGAACCATTCTGCAGCTTGATCTTTGAGTTGGAAGGAAGCGAACTTGACAAAGTCCTCAGGCCTGACGTTACTGCACTCGAAATGCTTACACAGATCCACAAGCCAATCGTCAGCATCGGTTGCCTCAACACAATTGCTGAAAGTCTTTGGCCCGTTAGCAAGGAACTGGTTGAGTGTAGCAAAGTGACTCTGATTGCTACCTTGATTCCCTTGACTGCCTTGATTGCGCTCTTGAAGAATTTGCATGATCAGCTGAGTTTTTGCATTAGTTGCGGCCATCACAGCTTGCCATGCCTCTGGAGGAGGTGGAGGTAGTGGCGGATCAGGATTCGGAGTTGTGCGCGTTGGAGGAGCCATCCTGAAGAGGGTGACCATCATTAGCACGTTGACAGATAAATATTGAAGCTGAATCCAACGGAATGAAATTGCAACATATAGTCTTCACATCCGAACAAAATGAACGAATGCATTCCTCTTGAAATGGTCACATATCCATAAATTGAGAAGCCACGTAGAATTAAGGTAGAGAAATAAATCAACAAGGTACGGATCAAGAACGAATAATCGGTAAGAAATCCCAATCTCAAACCAATATCCGTGGAAGAAGCACTAGAGCTACTAGAATTCCCACCTATGAAACTCCCGAACCTTTCCGGTTATGCAATCAGGTGTTGGGGATACAGGGGAAGCATAATATCTCACCCAAACTAGCAAATCCTACATCCAGCTGTATCCATCCTTCAACACATAACCAAGAAAACTTCGGAAACCATCTACCTCAACCTTCGAAAAGCATCCGTTATACAAGTTATGGCGATACTCCCGAACTCCCGCCCCAGTACTGGGTGGCGTCGAGGTTATCTCACCAACGAACTGCATAAAAGAGATTTTCGATGTCGGCGAACATATCTCAAGTATTCCAGAATTGCAACGATAAAATTATGATGACAACACCTCAGAGCTCAACTCCCCGGGACACTTCCACTAAACCCCTGACAGGAGGCACCAAGACAGTATTCTCATCATAAGCCATCGGAACGATTCCAAGATACTCGCGTGATCCTAAAATTATTTTTAGTGAAATTTGAGAAGAGAAGAGTCAAAACTCTACGTTAGGATGCCTTACCAGAGCGATGAGAAGATTGGGAAGTACAAAGAATTCCTAAGCTCTCCGATATATAATTCCTAAATGACTCAAAACATTTTTCTAGACACAACTCGGCTGCTAAAAACGATCAATCAATGGGGCTCCTAAGGTCGGGGAAGGCTCTGATTACCAACTTGTAACACCCTCGATGCGACTATAGCTTCCACGTGTCGAGGCACGACTTAGAGACATAATCGCATTGAAGGCATATGTCGCAAGTTAGGCAATCTTCACAACATCACATGTAATATGAATAATAAAGGGGAGAACATAGTCGGCTTACAGTCACCACGTCAATTAAGAACATAAATAACATTACATCATCCAAAACACTCATGGCCCGACTACGGCGCCAAAATAGAAGAAAGCCCAACATGCGACACGGTCCCAATCACCCCCAACTGGGCACCACTACTGATCATCGGGAAAGGAAACGTAGTATCGTTGAGAGTCTTCGTCGAACTCCCACTTGAGCTCGTACTCGTCACCTGGAGTGGAATCACCTGGACCTGCATCTGGTGTAATAGTAATCTGTGAGCCACAGGGACTCAGCAATCTCGCACCCTCGCAATCAAGACTATTTAAGCTTATAGGAAGGGTAAAGCAAATATATGTGGAGCTGCAGCAAGCGACTAGCATATATGGTGGCTAACTTATTCGCCAAAGAGGGCGAGAAGAGGAGGCAAAGCGCGAGCGAGAAACTAGAGGAACAACCTACGCAAACATTACTCCAACACCGTGTCCACTTCCCGGACCCCGCCGAGAAGAGGCCATCACGGCAACACACTCAGTTGGTTTAGTTTAGTTAATTAAGGTTCAAGTTATCTACAACCGGACATTAACAAATTCTCATCTGCCCATAACCACGGGCACGGCTTTCGAAAGTTCAATCCCTGCAGGGGAGTCCCAACTTAGCCCATGACAAGCTCTCACGGTCAACGAAGGAATAGACCTCCTCCCAAGACGTTCCGATCAGACTCGGTATCTCGGTAACTCGGTAACTCAAGACACTTCGACAGGTTAAAACAAGACCAGCAACACCGCCCGAATGTGCCGACAAATCCCGATAGGAGCTGCACATATCTCTTTCTCAGGGCACACTCAGATGAGCAAGACGTCGGGTAGGCCAGCCCACAGTTGCCCCTGGTAGCCCCGGACATCGCTCGGTTGGACCAACACTCAGAGGAGCACTGGCCCGGGGGGGGGGTTAAAAATAAGATGACCCTTGAGTCTGCAGAACCCAAGGGAAAGAAAAGGGCTAGGTGGCGAACGGTAAAACCAATGCTGGGCATTGCTGGAAAAGCTTTAATCAAGGCGAAATATCAAGGGGTTCCCATTATAACCCAACCGCGTAAGGAACGCAAAATCCGGGAACATAACACCGATATGACGGAAACTAGGGCAGCAAGAGTGGAACAAAACACTAGGCGAGAGGCCGAGCCTTCCACCCTTTACCAAGTATATAGATGCATTAAGATAACATAGCAATATAATGATATCCCAACAAGTAAATAAAAGGTGTTCCAACAAGGAACGGCCTCCAATCTTCACCTGCAACTAGCAACGCTATAAGAGGGGCTGAGCAAAGCGGTAACATAGACAATCAACGGTTTGCTAGGACAAGGTGGGTTAGAGGTTTGACATGGCAATTGGGAGGCTGACAAGGAAAAGGTAGGCATCGTAGCATTGGTATAGCAAAGAGCAAGCAAACTAGCATAGCAAAGATAGTAGTGATTTCGAGGGTATGATCATCTTGCCTACACAGTTGTCAGAGTTGACTGGATCCTCACAAGCAAACTTAACGGGCTCCTGGGTAGCGAACTCGTCTCCCGGCTCTACCCAACAAGACAAACAAGCAACAAGGATACAATCAACCACGTGCAAGACCAAGCAATATGATGAAATGATGATATGCTATGCGGGATGCGATGCGGGATGCAAAATGCAAGATATGATAGAAAAAATATGAACCTGGCCTCAACTTGGAATTCCAAGGGTGCCACTGGAAAGATGAGATGAAATCTCTTGAAAACTATATAAAGAACGCCGGAATCGGAGTTACGGTTTGGAAATGGCAAGCGTTTCAAAAATGACACCGGTCTGCGATTTACAGCAAGTAGGCATCTAAATGCAATGAAATGAACATCCTACAGCCACCATACATGACAACAAAATATATGGCAGGGATGCACACAAGATTCTTAACAAAAGACTAGCACTGAGCCACGGCCAATTCATCCATTATGAGGTTCAAACAAGCATGACAAAAACGCAAATGCAAAACAGATTCCAGCCTTTGTGAAATTAACACTTGTCTGAACTTTCAGATCACGAAGCCCTCTTCGGAGCAGCAAAACAACATGATACATGACTTGATTAAGACAAGTAAGAACATGGCATGGAGCTACTAAACAAGATTAGCAAAAGACCAAAAGTGACCTGGGGCACACGAACATAGCTAAAACACAATCAGTTTTCAGACTTAGTGAAACTGAGACATGCTGAAATATAACTCACGAAGGCATGTAAATGAGCTCGATGCACTCACCACGGTGCAAGTCATGGCAAGACAAGCATACACCCAAAAAGAACAAACAAAATACAAGCCAGACATGACAAGAACAATGACATAGCATGCACGGATCAATTACAATAACATCGGCAAAGTTGCAAACGAGTTGACGATCTGCCCAGATTCACCACGAAGAAAAAGTAGAGCTCGATTGACTCAAGCTAGGGTTCTCCATAATTGCAAACAAATCCATGTATAGAAAGATCATAACATGATTAACAAAACTCCTTTACTGATCATCCTCAAAAGAGGCACGGATCACTAGGAAACAAGCTGAACATATGGCATCATGAACTAAATAATCCCAGACTTAGTGAAAACTACAAAGTCCCTGAAAACTGATTTACCGGGTGCCTCACTTTGCAAGCTTGCACAAGTCACCACACACATCCTAAAAATGCATGGGTTGCACCTCTGGAAAGAAGACAAAATCCTTAACAAAACATATGAAGGACTCACAGGCATAGCATGCACACATTAATCATGGCAAAAATGACAAAAGTCTAAGATGAACTAGCAGATCTGACAATTAACTCATGAAGCCTCCTTCTAGCAGCATTTTGGGCATCAAGATGCACTCGAATGAAAATGATGCAATGGAATGAAATGATGTACTCGTCGAAGTGAACATTTTGATATGCTATATGCCCAAATCGGAGCTACGGATGCAAAGTTACGGAGCCTCGAACAGAGCAACTTGGGCTGAAAATTTAATGACTTAGAGAAAAAAACAACCCCAGATCTAGGGTTGCACGGAAACCGAGGCGGCGGCGGCACTGTTCACCGAAGCTCTCCGGCGAGGTTGCAGGGCTCCGGCGAGGAGGAAGTCGGCGCCGGCGAGGGGCTGCCGGATGGCGGGGTCGGCGGCGGCCGGCGCAGGGCCTCGCAGCGGCCGAAGCTAGGAGCGAGGCGGCGGGCTCCTGCGGCGGCTCGGGCGGCGGCCTCCTGCGGCGGCTCGGGCGGCGGCTAGTCGGGGCAAGCGGCGCGCGGCGGCTCCGGCGCCTCGGGCGGCCAGGCGCGAAGAGGAGGGCGGCGGCTGGCGGTAGGCGGCGGCGGGGCGATGCGGGCCGGGGAGGGCCCGCCCCGGGCTTCGCGGGCTGGCGGCACGACGATGTGGGGCGGCGGCGGCGGCCAGTGGGAGGCGGACACGTGGCGGGCGCTGGGTGGCGGCGGTGAGATCCGGACGTTGTCCGGCTCGTCCGGACACGTCCGGCGGCGGCGGAGAGGGATTTTAGGGTTTCGTGGGAGGAGAAGATCCGAAAACGGGGGGGGTCTATATATAGGCATAGAGGGAGCTAGGAGAGTCCAAATGAGGTGCGGTTTTCGGCCACGCGATCGTGATCGAACGCTCTAGGTGATGGAGCAGAGTTTGGTGGTTTTTGGGCCAAATTGGAGGGGTGTTGGGCTGCAACACACACGAGGCCTTTTCGGTCCCTTGGTTAATCGTTGGGGTATCAAACGAATTCCAAATGATACGAAACTTGACAGGCGGTCTACCGGTAGTAAACCAAGGCCGCTTGGCAAGTCTCAGTCCAATCCGGAAATGTTTAATCCCCACACACGAAAGAAAGCTAGAAATGACCACCGGAGGAGAACGAAGCGCCGGAATGCAAAACGGACAACGGGGAAAATGCTCGAATGCATGAGATGAACACGTATGCAAATGCAATGCACATGATGACATGATATGAGATGCATGACAACGACAAAAACACACGGAGACAAAACCCGAATCCGAGAAAATAAAATAACTTAACGCCGAAAATGGCAAGAGTTGGAGTACAAATAGGGAAAGTTACATCCGGGGTGTTACAGCTGCCTGTCCAGAGACCAGTATATTACCTGAGCGAGGTACTGTCGACCTCCAAGCAGAACTACCCCCACTACCAGAAGATGTGCTATGGCATACACTTTGCTGCCAAGAAATTGAAGCCTTACTTTCAAGAGCATCCAATCACGGTGGTCTGCATGGCCCCACTTGCCGAGATCTTCGGTAGCCGAGATGCTTCTGGTCGAGTGGCCAAGTGGGCCATAGAGCTGGCTCCTTACACCATCTACTACCAGCCCCGCACCGCTATCAAACCACAAGCACTGGCCGACTTCCTTGTCGACTAGGCTAAGACCCAGTACCTGCCTCCAGCACCTGATTCCACCCATTGGCGGATGCATTTTGACGGATCCAAGATGCGCACCGTCTTGGGAGCCGGCGTCGTCCTCACCTCTCCCAAAGGCGACAAGCTCAAGTATGCGCTGCAAATCCACTTTGCCGCCTCCAATAACGTTGCCGAGTACGAGGCGCTCATTCACGGGCTCCGGCTTGCCAAAGAGCTTGGCATCCGCCGGATCTTGTGTTATGGTGACTCGGACTTAGTGGTCCAGTAATCATCCGGCGACTGGGACGCGAAAGATGCAAACATGGCGAGCTACCGTTTCCTCATGCAGCAACTCAGCGGGTATTTCGAAGGATGCGAGTTCCTTCATGTACCAAGGAATGCCAACGACCAAGCAGATGCATTGGCACGAATTGGCTCTACCCGCCAAGCAATACCATTTGGTGTCGCCCTTCAACGCCTTCTCAAGCCTTTCGTCAAGCCCTCGCCAGAATCAGACTCCATCTTCGTACCGGCTCCTCCCGAAGACGTCGGATCCGACTCCAGAGCCCCGGCAGGCGGCACGAGGATCTCGGCAGATGACTCCGGAGCCGCCACAGTCGAGGCTAGCCCAGGGACTGCGGAACCCGGCCCGGGGATTGCGGTGGCGGACTCAAAGATTCCAAAACTCGGCCCAAGGACCGCGCCAGTCGGCCTGGGGACTTCATCAACCCAGCAAGCGATTGTTGACTCCAACCCGCCGCCTCCCAGCCCAGCCGCCCTCGTCCAAGTCATAGTTCTGGTAGTCGAAGAAATAGCAGCACCCTCATGGGCCCAGCCCATCCTCAAATTCCTGGTGAACAAAGAGCTACCAGCTGATGAGACCTCAGCTCGGCAAGTACAACGCCCGGCGGCAGCCTATACCATAGTCAACAGAGAGCTGGTCAGGCACAGCGTCACTGGTGTCCACCAGCGCTGTGTAGAGCCAGAGCAAGGCCAAGCGATTATCAAAGACATCCATCAAGGCGAATGCGGCCACCATGCGGCTTCAAGAGCACTCGTCGCCAAAGCCTTTCGGCACGGTTTCTTCTGGCCGACTGCCTTGGAAGAGGCCAAGGAGTTGGTCCAACAATGCAAAGGATGCCAAAAGTTCAGCTCCAAGCCGCACCAGCCGGCTTCTGCGCTCAAGACCATCCCCATTGCCTGGCCTTTCGCAGTTTGGGGTCTAGACATGGTGGGACCATTCAAGACAGCACGAGGTGGTTTAACTCACCTACTTTTCGCAGTGGACAAGTTCACCAAGTGCATAGAAGCGAAGCCAATTAAGAAACTGAACGGTCCGACTGCCGTGACTTTCATCACCAATATCACAATTCGGTACGGCATACCACACAGCATCATCACCGACAACGACACAAATTTTGCCAAAGGCGCCTTGGCCCGTTTCTGCGCAACACAAGGCATCCGACTGGACCTAGCGTCCGTCGCCCACCCGCAGTCAAACGGCCAAGCGGAGCGAGCAAATGGCCTCATCCTGTCCGGCATCAAGCCTCGGTTGATCGAGCCTCTGGAGCGCTCGGCTGGCTGTTGGCTCGACGAGCTGCCAGCCGTCCTTTGGAGGCTGCGCACGACTCCAAACAAGTCAACCGGCTTCACGCCCTTCTTCCTCGTCTATGGTGCCAAAGCCGTCATCCCAACGGACATAGAGTTCGACTCCCCACGAGTCACCATGTACACCGAGGAGGAAGCAGAAGAAGCACGACAAGACGGTGTCGATCTGCTAGAAGAGGGCCGGTTGTTGGCACTCAGCCGGTCCAGCATCTACCAGCAGAGCCTGCACCGGTACCACAACAGGAAGGTCAGGCCTAGATCTTTCCCAGAAGGCGACCTTGTGCTCCGGCTGATCCAGCGAACAGCCGGCCAGCACAAGCTGTCAGCGCCTTGGGAAGGACCTTTAATCATCAGCAAAGTACTGGGCAACGATTCCTACTACCTGATCGACGCTCAGAAGCCCCGAGCACGCAAGAGGGACGACTCCGGCAAGGAGACAGAGCGGCCATGGAATGCAAATCTCCTCCGAAGGTTTTACAGCTGATGCAGTATGTACCATGCTACCTTTTGTATTAAAGAACCAAGACTTCGGGCCCCCCGAGGCGAGCTCGAGGACTGCCCTCTTTTGTCTGTATGATAAAAATTATGACTGCAAGTATGTTACTCCTTTTTATGCCGTTCGGCACCGGGCTCGACAAATCGGCCTGGGGACTTGCCGCCTTGCACTATGAAATGCTTCCTACAATCGGACAAGTAGTGTGTAAATGCCCAAACCGTCTCCTGTCAGAAGCCGCAGCTCGCAGAGCGATTGTACGATGGGCACCAGTAAGGTAGAATGGGCATTCGCATGAAAAATGGCTAAGGACTCAAAGCATAAAACATAGCGCAAGACGGCTTCCAGCCTTTCTCGCAAACCGACTCTCGGATAGTCGAACTGCCGCTTCCTATCCAACTTGCTCAAAAAAATCTTGAAATCGGCTAACTACTTGCCTTCCCAAATTAGCCTAGCACTTGATCCAGCAACAGTCCGCAGAGCGGCTGTCCGGTTGGCAAGGCAGGCAACTAAGAGAAAGCGGCAAAGGAAAAAAGCCAAAAGAAGAATGAGCAAGAAAAGATAGATACATATATTTACATAACATACGCCCTTGGCCGAATTGTCGAGTAGAGGTTCAAAATACACCCCGCGGGTGGAATTGTGCGAATTAACAAGTTCTTCAAAGACTACTGAAGCAGATAAAATAAAAGATACAGCGGCAGCTTAGAAGGCAGCAGACGGATTCGGAGGGTCGGAGGAGGCGCCAGCATCAGGCGTCGAGGCAGCCGGCTGGCTAGTCTCGGCTTGATCACCTCCGGCGGCAGTCGACTCGGTCGCACGCGGCTCGTTGCTGGAGGCACGGTCGGGCTGAGGCTGGCCGTCTGCTCCGTTTTCTGGTGCCTCCGCCTCGCCTCCATCCTCCGCCTCGTCCTCCTCCTCGACGCTGGAGCCAATCACCTCCGCCGAGTCTTCGCCGTAGTCTGGGTTCATCCCAAACCACTCCGGTGGTACCTCCTCGCCGTCTTCAGACCGCTCGGGGATGAAGATGCTGGTGTCGGTGTACTCGGCGGTCGCCGCAACACGTTTGACGAGGGCATCTTCCGCAGCCGCCAGCTCCGGCTGGGCCTCCGACCGAAGCGTGGCCAACCGGTCTAGATCCAGCCCCGGGTACCATGCCTTGACGAACTCCAAGGCCTGGCGCGCTCCAGCCCGGGCCGAAGAGCCCTTCCAGGCCTCAAGACGACCAGCCGCGACCTCCAGCCAGTTGGCCGTCAGGCTGGGGGAGCACGGAGCCTGCATATCCGGCCAAACGGCGGCAATCGCCTGGGCACCGACGCGCTGAAGCTGGCGTAGCATCCGGTGAGCCGGCTGGAGGCGAGCCTCGATGCTCAGGATGTGCTCGTCAAGAGTTCGGGAGGCATCAGCGGCGATCTCTGCGCCCTCCTCCCTTCGACTTTCATGGTCGGCCTCGATGGCTTGGATGGCGGCCTGCGACTGCCTAGGGAAGAAGTCTGCAAAGACGCGAAGAAACGAAGAAGCTAGTCAAAAACCAGGAGTCGGCACGATTTAAATCGGCAGCTCGAGGAAAGAAAATAAAGAGACTCACCATCAACGATGTCTTCAATCTCATGGAAGTCGGAGGACAGCAGCGCCTCCTTGTCAGACCAGGAGGAGCGCTCGCTCGCAAACTCGGCCAAGAGGGCGGTTTCCGTCTCCTTCGCCTCCCTCTGCGACTTCACAAGCAGCTCCTTCTGCTCTGTCAACTGAATGGCCAGCAGATCGTGCTCTGTGGCGAGCCTGCTGCACTCCTCCCTTTGGCGCGCAGGGCGGAGTTGGCTTCACTCAGTTGCTGTTGAAGAACAGTGTTGGCTCCTGAAGAAAAGGAAGAAAGATAACAGTCGTCAATAAAGTAGGTCATCGGGGAGATCCGGCCCGACTGCTCAGCAGTCGGCCCGAATCTCGGGGACTACAGCCCGCGGGTGCGCTAGCGCGCCCCCGCAGAGAAGAAAAAAGGACTTACTCCGGCTCTCCGCCAAGTCAGCGGTCCGCTTACCCAGCTCTTCAACATTACGGTTGAAGGCAGTGACGCGGAGGTTGTGGTAATCCTGCGACAAGCATTTCAGACAAAGCTAGTACCCATAAGGTCATCAATTGGAGTTCCGGTTCGCCTGCTCAGCAGCCGGCCCGAAACTCGGGGACTACACCCAGTGGGTGCGCTGGCGCGCCCCCACAAAGAGGAACAAGAAAACAAAGACCAAAGGAAAAAAACATACCCGGACGGCTGCCCGCGATGCTAGGAACGCCTTGGTGCAACTCTGGAGAGCGTCACCCTCAGCTCGGAGCTTCGCCTGGACGTCCAGGAGCGCCCGGTTCAGCGGCGCTGTGCCGCCTCCTCGCACCCACCCAATAGGTGCGGCGCTCGTCGCTTCGGCGTCTGGGGCCGCCGAGCTGGCGGTGCCGGCTTCCAGGGGGCGGGGTGCTGAAGTCGCCTTCTCCATACGACGGCGCGTTGGCGAGCCGACTTGGAGGAGTAGACTCGCCACGGCCTCGTCTTCGGTCGGCGGCACCGGAGGGTCCGCTGGCTGCTCGCCTTGCGCGCCTTCAGACGGCGGCGGAACATTCGCGTCCGGAGTAGAAGGGTCGCCGCCTTCCCTCTCCTCGACGGGGTTCTCCCTGCCGGCTTCTCTAGTTGGCCCCGTGAACTCTGGAGGCGACGGCGCAGAGTTCAACGGGGTGACGAGCACTGCCGACTGGCGGCGTGCGGCTTCCTCAGCCCGCTGTTTCGCCGCGCCGACGGCTTCGGCCTCCGCTAGTTTTTTCTTAGCGGAGGCCTCCGCCCTGTCGGCCTCCGCCTTCTCCAGGCGGAGGGCCTCTTCTTCGTTGCGCTTCTCTTGCGCATTCCGGTCCGTCGCCTCCCGGAGGTCAGCAGCAGGGTCAATCCGCCGAGTGGTGGCAGACGTCTCCGCTGACCCCATGACGGAGGCGGCGGCGACCCGCTCAAGAGAGAGGGGAGCCCTAAAGCAAGAGGGGCAAGCAGAGACTCGGACAAATCATGAAGAAAGAATAAAACTTTAAAGACAGAGTACTTATGCGGAGACCAACGGCGGCTTCTTCACTTCCTTACGGAAGCGGATGGCCTTCGCGGCTGCCTCTTCCCGCCGGGTCGCCGCAGCCGAGCCCTTGGGCTTCTTCGGCCAGCTGCCGAACAAGGTCGGCACGGCCCTGCGCTTCTTCCCGCCGCCTGGAGTGCCCGCCGCGGCAGAAGAGCCCGCGCCAGGCTGGCTGGCTCCTGGCCGATGGCAAGGGGCGACTTCTCCCTCGGTGTTGTCTTCAGGCCAGTCGGCGAAGGTAGCCGAAGGCCTGAAGTCGCCTTCTGTCCCTCCTCCTCCCTCGGCGTCGTCTTCCAGAGCCGCCGCCCCCAGATCGGGGTCGTCGACGTCGCTCTCCGCCCGGTTGGCGAGGAACTCACGGGCCGGCCCCGAGGTGCCGGCTGGTGGGTGAAGAAGGGGATTCTAACCAAAGCCGACTTGTCAAAATAAAACTCAGCAAGAAGAAGACAATCTAAAGAAAGAAAAGAAAGGCGACTCACCACGGGCGGGGGGTTGGCGCGGAAGTACGGCTCCTTGCCGAATCGCTAGTCCTCCAGGAGCCTGCTGTCCGAGAGGTAGTTCACCATGAAGGCCACCTCTTCGTGAGGCATGTCCTTGGTGCACATCCGACTCGGGTCGCGGTGCCCGCTCATCTGGCATATCATGTGAGGGCGGCCTTGGAGTGGGAGAACTCGACGCGAAACGAAGGCGGCCCGCAGGTCCGGACCAGTCAGACCCTCCGACTGCGTCAGCACTCGGAGTCGCGTGATGGTGCCGGCTCCCGTAGGCGCCAGCGACCTGGCCCGGTACAACCAGTTGAGCAGTCTCCCAGCCGGCGGGCCGGCTTCGAAAGCCAGCAGGTTGACCCAGTCGCCCCTCGTGGCGACGTTCTTGACATAGAAGTAGGATCTCTGCCACATCTTCGCAGACTTTATCAGTAAGATGGAGGGGAAGGGATTGTCAGCCCCCGACCTTCGCACGACGAAGAAGGCGCCGCACTGAGCCGGCACGCCCGCGGCCTGGGTGCTGAGCTTGGAGAAGAAGAACTCCCCCCAGAGCTCGAGGGTGGGGAGGACTCCGAGGAAGCCTTCGCACAGGGCCACGAAGGTGGACAGCAGCACCACTGTGTTGGGGGTGAGGTGGTGCGGCCAGAGAGCGTAGAACTCCAGGAAGGACCAGAAAAAACTGCTCGCCGGCAGCCCCAGCCCACGCAGGCAATGCGAGCGGAAGATGACCCGCTCGTCCTCCTGCGGTGCGGGGGAAATCTCCCCCTCCGGCGCAAGACGCACCTGCACGCGATCCTCGCTGGGAAGCCAACGGGTCCGGCGGAGGAACTCAATGTGGTATTCATGAACTTAGGAACCGTCCCAGGTGCCGGAGCGCACTGGGGGAGGCGCGACAGCGGAGGAAGAACTCATCGCGAGTTGTCGCCGCAGCGTTCGCCGGAGCCTGGGCGTGCGGCGGAGCGAAGAAGAGAAGAGGAAGGAGGAGAGCGAGGAGCAGCAAGGAGGAAGAGAACGAGGAGTAGTGGGAAGGAGGGGCGCGCGTGCCCCCCTCTTCCCCCTACTTATAGCCCCGTGGGCTGCGAAGCCAAGGGGGCGGACGTGGGGATTTACTGCTCCCACAACCCCACGACCCCCACGATCCACGTAAAGTTATTGCGCGCAGTAACTCCACGGGAATCCCAACCGTCCACCGGGGCCGCAGCGGATCCGCTCGGGCGCCGAGGCGCGGTAGTGGCGGTCCCCGCCTATGGGCCTGTCCCGTCACACGCGTAGGCTGGCAGGACAGCCTGGCCACGTTCCCTCGCGTGACAGGCCAAGAGCGGGCGGCGGCCTGGAGGCTTAGCTAGACTCCACTTAAAATCCCGCCACGACGTTCGAAATACTGAGCAAGTCGGAATTGAGTGAGTCCAAGTTGAGCAAGTCCGACTCCTTCTAGACGGCCCGACAGAAGTCAATCAAAGACCATGTGTTGAGCACCCGAAAAGAGAAACTGCTGAGGCCTCTCGACCGATCGTCTGCGGCGCCTCACCAGCTTCGGGGACTACCGTCGGAGTGATGGGCCACGGGTAGGCCAACCCGAGTCCCATAACCTTTCAAGACATCGGGGCAGGCTGCGCCCCTCAAGACCCCAGGGCGAAGAGCCGCCTCCTGAGGAGTCGACGGCAGGGCGGCCGACTGCCCGCTCACGGCCGAGTCCCAGGGACGACTTCCAGAGAAGCCGGCTTTGGGGAGTCGGCCGGCGACTCCAACAAACCCATGACCTCATCGAAGGGGACGGGGCAGGGGCGTGGCTACAGTGAAGCCCACTCCCGCCCCTTACCAAGGGCAGGCATGGCCACAGCACGCCGTACCCGGGAAGATCTCCGTGCGGCATGGCACTGTTGCCCAGCCGGCCCTGACATCAGCACCACAGTACCAAGTCCTGCGCCCACGATAGCTTGTCTGTACGGCCCGGGGGCAGCAGGTCCCACCAGTCAGTGAGACCCTAGGAGACGGCAAGAGGACCGCCAGTCGGATCCATCAGGAGTCGGCCTGGGGAGTCGGCCGAGCCCTCCCCTGGGCCCCATGCACCATTAATCAAGATGTGATGGGGAGTGGCAATAGTGATCGCCCGCCAGGCGGCGAGACTGTTGCCATGACCCCATGACCACGCCCGCGTCATCAGAAGCACGGCTACAGTAATCAGCGGCCGGCAACACCTGCCCGCGGCGGACGCGGCCTGTCGGCTCCGTACCAGACCAGTCGGCGGGGCCCAGCAGTCGGCGGGCCCCAGCAGTCAGCGGAGAAGTCGGAGGCCAGAGGCACTGACGGCTGGGCCCACGCCCAGTCGAATTACCATTGTACCCCTGGGGGGTAGGCCTATATAAACCCCCCAGGGCACCCATGCAAAGGGTTGGAACTCGATATCTCTAGACCATACCAGATAGAAGGAGAGAGCTAGCCTTGCCCTCTCCTACCTCTAAGAAACAGCTCAAGGAGCAACCGTGTAAACACTTGGCCATAGTGATCATGCGGAGACCCCGCAGAGCAGCAGTAGGGGTATTATCTCCCCGGAGAGCCCTGAAGCTGGGTAAGATTCACCGGCGTGCATGTCTTCGCCTCATCCCGTTTCCAGGCACCGGCGACGTTCTACTCGCCCCCACCATGATAAGCCATCCGTTGGCATATGTCGAACCAAACCCCCGACAAAGCTCAAGCCCTACTTTCAAGAGCACCCCATCACGGTCGTATGTACTGCCCCGCTTGCCGAGAGCATAGGCAGCCGGGATGCATCCGGCCGGGTGGCAAAATGGGCCATTGAGCTAGCTCCCTACATGATCTTCTACAGCCTCGCACCGCCATTAAGTCCCAAGCACTGGCCAACTTCCTCGTCGACTGGGCCGAAACCCAGTACCTGCCACCGGCCCCCGACTCCACTCACTGGCAGATGCACTTCGATGGGTCCAAGATGTGCACCGTCTTGGGAGCCGGTATCATCCTCACCTCTCCCAAGGGCGACAAGCTCAAGTACACATTGCAAATTCATTTTGCCGCCTCCAACAATGTGGTCGAGTACGAGGCGCTCATACAAGGGCTCCGGCTAGCCAAAGAGCTGGGCATCCGCCGAATCCTGTGTTATGGCGACTCGGATTTGGTGGTCCAGCACTCATCTGGCGACTGGGATTCCCGGGACGCAAACATGGCGAGCTACCGCTTCCTCGTACAGCAAATCAGTGGGTATTTTGAAGGATGCGAGTTCCTCCATGTGCCACGGGCCGACAACGGGCAAGCAGACGCCCTGGCACGAATAGGCTCCACCCGGCAAGCTATACCAGCCGGCGTTTCTCTCCACCGCCTCCTCAAGCCGTTTATCAAGCCGTCTCCAGAATCTGATTCCATCTTTGTGCCACCTAGCCCCGATGCGGTCGGGTCCGACTTGGGGAACCAAGCAGGCGGCTTGGGGACTTCGACAGGCGGCCCGGGGACTGCCATAGTCGCACCCGGCCCGGGAACTTCGGAACTCGGCCCGGGGGCTACTGCAGCCGGCTCGGGGACTGCATCGACACAACAGGCGGTGGCCGACTCCAACTCTTCACCACCCAGCCCACCCGCCCTGGTCACAGTAGCAGTTTTGACAGTAGAAGAAGTCACAGCTCCATCATGGGCCCAGCCTATCCTCAACTTCTTAGTAAACAGAGAGTTGCCAACTGACAAGATCTCAACAAGACAAGTCCAACGTCGAGCCGGAGCATACACAATAGTAAACCGAGAGCTTGTTAGGCACAGCATCACTGGAGTCTTCCAGCGCTGCGTCGAGCCAGAGAAGGGCATAGCAATCCTCAAGGACATCCACCAAGGTGAATGCGGCCTCAAGATCACTCGTCTCCAAAGCTTCCCACCATGGATTCTTCTGGCCGACTGCTTTGGATGACGCCAAGGAGCTAGTCAAACACTGCAAAGGGTGCCACGTTTTCAGTTCCAAGCAACACCTGCCGGCTTCTGCACTCAAGACCATCCCCCTCACCTGGCCTTTTGCCGTCTGGGGGCTGGACATGGTGGGCCCATTCAAGACGGCACGCGGCGGCATGACACATCTGCTCGTCGATGTGGACAAATTTACCAAGTGGATTGAAGCAAAGCCGATCAAGAAGCTGAATGGGCCGACGGCCGTGACGTTCATCGCAGATATCACAACCCGGTACGGCATACCGCACAGCATCATCACCGACAATGGCACAAAATTTGCAAAGAGAGCACTGGCACGCTTCTGTGCAACACAAGGCATCTGGCTGGACCTAGCGTCCGCTGCCCACCCGCAGTCAAACGGCCAGGTCGAGCGAGCAAACGGCCTCATCCTCTCCGGCATCAAGCCCCAACTGGTCGTGCCACTGGAGCGTTCGGCCGGCTGTTGGCTCGACGAGCTGCCGGCCATCCTCTGGAGTTTGCGCACTACCCCAAACAAGTCAACCGGCTTCACCCCCTTCTTCCTTGTATATGGTGTCGAGGCTGTCATCCCAACTGACATCGAGTTCGACTCACCTCGGGTTACCATGTACACGGAGGCGGAGGCCAAGGAATCACGAGAAGACGGCGTCGACCTGCTGGAAGAGGGCCGGCTGTTAACCCTCAGCCGGTCCGCCATCTATCAGCAGGGTCTACGCCGCTACCACAGCCGGAAGGTCAAGCAAAGATCGTTCCAAGAGGGCGATCTTGTGCTCCAGCTGATCCAGCAAACAGCCGGCCAGCACAAGGTCTCGGCCCCTTGGGAGGGCCCCTTCTGTTGGAAATATGCCCTAGAGACAATAATAAAATGGTTATTATTATATTTCTTTGTTCATGATAATTGTCTATTGTTCATGCTATAATTGTGTTATCCGGAAATCGTAATACATGTGTGAATACATAGACCACAACACGTCCCTAGTGAGCCTCTAGTTGACTAGCTCGTTGATCAAAGGATAGTCATGGTTTCCGGACTATGGACATTGGATGTCATTGATAATGGGATCACATCATTAGGAGAATGATGCGATGGACAAGACCCAATCCTAAGCTTAGCTCAAAGATAGTGTAGTTTGTTTGCTGTAGCTTTTCTGAATGTCAAGTATCATTTCCTTAGACCATGAGATTGTGCAACTCCTGGATACCGTAGGAGTGCCTTGGGTGTGCCAAACGTCAGAACGTAACTGGGTGACTATAAAGGTACATTACAGGTATCTCTGAAAGTGTCTATTGGGTTGCCACGAATCAAGACTGGGATTTGTCACTCCGTATGACGGAGAGGTATCTCTGGGCCCACTCGGTAATGCATCATAATAATGAGCTCAATGTGACCAAGTGGTTGATCACGGGATCATGCATTACGGTACGAGTAAAGTGACTTGCCCGTAACGAGATTGAACTAGGTATTGGGATAATGACGATCGAGTCTCGGACAAGTAACGTACCGATTGACAAAGGGAATTGTATACGGATTGATTGAATCCTCGACATCGTGGTTCATCTGATTGGATCATCGTGGAGCATGTGGGAGCCAACATGGGTATCCAGATCCCATGTTGGTTATTGACCGGAGAGGCGTCTCGGTCATGTCTGCATGTCTCCCGAACCCGTAGGGTCTACACACTTAAGGTTCGGTGACGCTAGGGTTGTAGAGATAT
The DNA here is from genome assembly GCF_003073215.2 of Triticum urartu. NCBI lineage: Eukaryota > Viridiplantae > Streptophyta > Magnoliopsida > Poales > Poaceae > Triticum > Triticum urartu. The sequence goes on along the minus strand of NC_053028.1, from coordinate 104,780,585 downwards.
TAGCATACAGTAACCCCGAAAGTTGTTAGGAGTCCCGGATGAGATCCTGAACGTCACGAGGAGTTCCGGAATGGTCCGGAGGTGAAGATTTATATATAGGAAGTCAAGCTTCGGCCATCGGGAAAGTTTCGGGGGTAATCGGTATTGTACCGAGACCACTGGAAGGGTCCCGGGAGTCCACCGGGTGGGGCCACCTATCCTGGAGGGCCCCATGGGCTGAAGTGGGAGGGCAACCAGCCCCTAGTGGGCTGGTGAGCCCCCCTTGGGCTTCCCCCTGTGCCTAGGGTTGGAAACCCTAGGGGTGGGCCCGCCACCCTTGCCTTGGGGAGCAAGGCACCCCCTTTGGCCGCCGCCCCACCTAGGAGATTGGATCCTAGGGCCGGCGCCCCCCTAGGCACCCTATATATAGTGGGGGGGGGAGGGCAGCCGGCACCCAAGCCCCTGGCCTCTCCCTCTCCCTCCCGTGACACTCCTCCGTCTCCCTGCGCTTGGCGAAGCCCTGCCGAGATCACCGTTGCTTCCACCACCACGCCGTCGTGCTACTGGATCTTCATCAACCTCTCCTTCCCCCTTGCTGGATCAAGTTGGAGGAGACGTCTTCCCAACCGTACGTGTGTTGAACACGGAGGTGCCATCCGTTCGGCACTAGGTCAACGGTGATTTAGATCACGTCGAGTACGACTCCATCAACCCCGTTCTCTTGAACGCTTCCGCGCGCGATCTACAAGGGTATGTAGATGCACTCCTCTCTCCCTCGTTGCTAGATGACTCCATAGATTGATCTTGGTGATGCGTAGAAAATTTTAAAATTCTGCTACGTTCCCCAACAGTGGCGTCATGAGCTAGGTCTATGCGTAGTTACTATGCACGAGTAGAACACAAAGCAGTTGTGGGCGTCGATATTGTTAATTTGCTTGGCGTTACTAGTCTTATCTTGATTCGGCGGCATCGTGGGATGAAGCGGCCCGGACCGACCTTACACGTACGCTTACGTGAGACTGGTTCCACCGACTGACATGCACTAGTTGCATAAGGTGGCTGGTGGGTGTCTGTCTCTCCCACTTTAGACGGATCGGATTCGATGAACAGGGTCCTTATGAAGGGTAAATAGAAATTGGCAATTCATGTTGTGGTTTTGGCGTAGGTAAGAAACGTTCTTGCTAGAAACCTATAGCAGCCACGTAAAAACTTGCAACAACAATTAGAGGACGTCTAACTTGTTTTTGCAGCAAGTGTTTTGTGATGTGATATGGCCAAAGGATGTGATGTATGAGATGATCATGTTCTTGTAATAGGAATCATGGCTTGCATGTCGATGAGTATGACAACCGGCAGGAGCCATAGGAGTTGTCTTTATTTATTTATGACCTGCATGTCAACATAAATGTCATGTACTTACTTTACTTTATTGCTAAAGTGTTAGCCATAGTAGTAGAAGTAATAGATGACGAGACAACTTCAAGAAGACACGATGATGGAGATCATGATGATGGACATCATGGTGTCATGCCGGTGACAACGATGATCATGGAGCCCCGAAGATGGAGATCAAAAGGAGCAAATGATATTGGCCATATCATGTCACTATTTGATTGCATGTGATGTTTATCATGTTTTACATCTTATTTTCTTAGAACGACGGTAGCTTAAATAAGATGATCCCTCGTAATAATTTCAAGAAAGTGTTCCCCCTAACTGTGCACCGTTGCGAAGGTTCATTATTTCGAAGCACCACATGATGATCGGGTGTGATAGATTCTAACGTTCGAATACAACGGGTGTAAGCCAGATTTACATATGCAATACACTTAGGTTGACTTGACGAGCCTAGCATGTACAGACATGGCCTCAGAACACGGAAGACCGAAAGGTCGAGCATGAGTCGTATAGAAGATACGATCAACATGAAGATGTTCACCGATGTTGGCTAGTCCGTCTCACGTGATGATCGGACACGGCCTAGTTAACTCGGATCATGTTGCACTTAGATGACTGGAGGGATGTCTATCTGAGTGGGAGTTCGTTGAATAATTTGATTAGATGAACTTAATTATCATGAACTTAGTCTAAAATCTTTACAATATGTCTTGTAGATCAAATGGCCCACGTTGCCCTCAACTTCAACGCGTTCCTAGAGAAAACAAGCTGAAAGACAATGGCAGCAACTATACGGACTGGGTCCGGAACCTGAGGATCATCCTCATAGCTGCCGAGAAAGATTATGTCCTAGAAGCACCGCTAGGTGACGCACCTGTCCCACAGAACCAAGACGTTATGAACGCTTGGCAGTCATGTGCTGATGATTACTCCCTCATTCAATGCGGCATGCTTTACAGCTTAGAACCGGGGCTCCAAAAGCGTTTTGAGAGACACGGAGCATACGAGATGTTCAAAGAGCTGAAAGTGGTTTTTCAAGCTCATGCCCGGGTCGAGAGATATGAAGTCTCCAACAAGTTCTTCAGCTGTAAGATGGAGGAAAATAGTTCTGTCAGTGAGCACATACTCAGAATGTCTGGGTTGCATAACCGCTTGACTCAGCTGGGAGTTAATCTCTCGGATGACGCGGTCATTGACAGAATCCTTCAGTCGCTTCCACCGAGCTACAAGAGCTTTGTGATGAACTTCAATATGTAGGGGATGGAAAAGACCATACCTGAAGTATTTGCAATGCTGAAATCAGCAGAGGTAGAAGTCAAAAAGGAACATCAAGTGTTGATGGTGAATAAAACCACTAAGTTCAAGAAAGGCAAGGGTAAGAAGAACTTCAAGAAGGACGGCAAGGGAGTTGCCACGCCCAATAAGCAAGCTGCCGGGAAGAAGCCAAAGAATGGACCCAAGCCCGATACTGAGTGTTTTTATTGCAAGGGAAGTGGTCACTGGAAGCGGAACTGCCCCAAATACTTAGCGGACAAGAAGGCCGGCAACACTAAAGGTATATGTGATATACATGTAATTTATGTGTACCTTTCCAGTACTCATAGTAGCTCCTGGGTATTTGATACCGGTGCGGTTCCTCACATTTATAACTCAAAGCAGGAGCTACGGGATAAGCGGAGACTGGTGAAGGACGAGGTGACGATGCGCGTCGGGAATGGTTCCAAGGTCGATGTGATCGCCGTCGGCACGCTGCCTCTACATTTACCTACGGGATTAGTTTTAAACCTCAATAATTGTTATTTAGTGCCAGCTTTGAGCATGAACATTGTATCAGGATCTCGTTTAATTCGAGATGGCTACTCATTTAAATCCGAGAATAATGGTTGTTCTATTTATATGAGAGATTTGTTTTATGGTCATGCTCCGATGGTGAATGGTTTATTCTTAATGAATCTCGAGCGTAATGCTACACATATTCATAGTGTGAATACCAAAAGATATAAGGTTGATAATGATTGTCCCACATACTTGTGGCACTGCCGCCTTGGTCACATAGGTGTCAAACGCATGAAGAAGCTCCATGCAGATGGACTTTTAGAGTCTCCTGATTACAAATCATTTGACACGTGCGAACCATGCCTCATGGGTAAAATGACCAAGACTCCATTCTCAGGAACAATGGAGCGAGCAACCAACTTATTGGAAATCATACATATTGATGTGTGCGGTCCAATGAGTGTTGAGGCTCGCGGTGGCTATCGTTATGTTCTCACCCTCACTGATGACTTGAGTAGATATGGGTATGTCTACTTAATGAAACACAAGTCTGAGACCTTTGAAAAGTTCAAGGAATTTCAGAGTGAGGTTGAGAATCAACATGACAGAAAAATCAAGTTCTTGCGATCAGATCGTGGGGGAGAATACTTGAGTCACGAATTTGGCACACACTTAAGAAAATGTGGAATAGTTTCACAACTCACGCCGCCTGGAACACCTCAGCGTAATGGTGTGTCCGAACGTCGTAATCGCACTCTATTAGATATGGTGCGATCTATGATGTCTCTTACCGATTTACCGCTGTCATTTTGGGGCTATGCTTTAGAGACTGCCGCATTCACTTTAAATAGGGCTCCGTCGAAATCCGTTGAGACGACACCGTATGAATTATGGTTTGGCAAGAAACCTAAGCTGTCATTTCTAAAAATTTGGGGATGCGATGCTTATGTCAAGAAACTTCAACCTGAAAAGCTCGAACCCAAGTCGAAAAAATGCATCTTCATAGGATACCCTAAAGAAACTGTTGGTTATACCTTCTACCTCAGATCCGAAGGCAAGATCTTTGTTGCCAAGAATGGGTCCTTTCTAGAGAAAGAGTTTCTCTCGAAAGAAATAAGTGGGAGGAAAGTAGAACTTGATGAAGTATTACCTCTTGAACCGGTAAGTGGCGCAGCTCAAGAAAATGTTCCTGAGGTGCCTGCACCAACTAGAGAGGAAGTTAATGATGATGATCATGAAACTTCAAATCAAGTTACTACTGAACTTCGTAGGTCCACGAGGACACGTTCCGCCCAGAGTGGTACGGCAACCCTGTCTTGGAAATCATGTTGTTAGACAATGGTGAACCTTCGAACTATGAAGAAGCGATGGCGGGCCCGGATTCCGACAAATGGCTGGAAGCTGTGAAATCCGAGATAGGATCCATGTACGAAAACGAAGTGTGGACTTTGACTGACTTGCCCAATGATCGGCGAGCCATAGAAAATAAATGGATCTTTAAGAAGAAGACAGACGTGGATGGTAATGTGACCATCTATAAAGCTTGGCTTGTCGCTAAGGGTTATCGACAAGTTCAAGGGGTTGACTACGATGAGACTTTCTCACCCGTAGCGAAGATAAAGTCCTTCCGAATCATGTTAGCAATTGCCGCATTCTATGATTATGAGATATGGCAAATGGATGTCAAAACGGCATTCCTTAATGGTTTCCTTAAGGAAGAATTGTATATGATGCAGCCGGAAGGTTTTGTCGATCCTAAGAATCCTGACACGGTGTGCAAGCTCCAACGCTCGATTTATGGGCTGGTGCAAGCATCTCGGAGTTGGAACATTCGTTTTGATGAGATGATCAAAGCGTTTGGGTTTACGCAGACTTATGGAGAAGCATGCATTTACAAGAAAGTGAGTGGGAGCTCTGTAGCATTTCTCATATTGTATGTGGATGACATACTGTTGATGGGAAATGATATAGAATTCTTGGAAAGCATAAAGGCCTACTTGAACAAGAGTTTTTCAATGAAGGACCTTGGAGAAGCTGCTTATATATTAGGCATCAAGATCTATAGAGATAGATCGAGACGCCTCATTGGTCTTTCACAGAGGACGTACCTTGACAAGATATTGAAGAAGTTCAAAATGGATCAGTCAAAGAAGGGGTTCTTGCCTGTATTGCAAGGTACGAGATTGAGCACGGCTCAATGCCCGACCACGGCAGAAGATAGAGAAAAGATGAGTGTCGTCCCCTATGCCTCGGCCATAGGGTCTATCATGTATGATATGCTGTGTACCAGACCTGATGTAAACCTTGCCGTAAGTTTGGTAGAAAGGTACCAAAGTAATCCCGGCATGGAACACTGGACAGCGGTCAAGAATACCCTGATGTACCTAAAAAGGACTAAGGACATGTTTCTCGTGTATGGAGGTGACGAAGAGCTCGTCGTAAAGGGTTACGTCGATGCTAGCTTCGACACAGATCTGGATGAATCTAAGTCACAAACCGGATACGTGTATATTTTGAATGGTGGGGCAGTAAGCTGGTGCAGTTGCAAGCAAAGCGTTGTGGCGGGATACATGTGAAGCGGAGTACATGGCAGCCTCAGAGGCAGCACAAGAAGCAGTCTGGGTGAAGGAGTTCATTACCGACCTAGGAGTCATACCCAATGCGTCGTGCCTGATGACTCTCTTCTGTGACAACACCGGAGCCATTGCCCTTGCCAAGGAGCCTAGGTTTCATAGGAAGACCAGGCATTTCAAGCGTCGCTTCAACTCCATTCGTGAAAGTGTTCAAAATGGAGACATAGAGATTCGTAAAGTACATACGGACCTGAATGTGGCAGATCCGTTGACTAAACCTCTCCCTAGAGCGAAACATGATCAACACCAGAACTGCATGGGTGTTCGATTCATCACAATGTAACTAGAATATTGACTCTAGTGCAAGTGGGAGACTGTTGGAAATATGCCCTAGAGGCAATAGTAAAATGGTTATTATTATAATTCTTTGTTCATGATAATTGTCTATTGTTCATGCTATAATTGTGTTATCCGGAAGTCGTAATACATGTGTGAATACATAGACCACAACACGTCCCTAGTGAGCCTCTAGTTGACTATCTCGTTGATCAAAGAATAGTCATGGTTTCCTGACTATGGACATTGGATGTCATTGATAACGGGATCACATCATTAGGAGAATGATGTGATGGACAAGACCCAATCCTAAGCTTAGCTCAAAGATCGTGTAGTTCGTTTGCTGTAGCTTTTCTGAATGTCAAGTATCATTTAATTAGACCATGAAATTGTGCAACTCCCGGATACCGTAGGAGTGCCTTGGGTGTGCCAAACGTCACAACATAACTGGGTGACTATAAAGGTACATTACAGGTATCTCCGAAAGTGTCTGTTGGGTTGGCACGAATCGAGACTGGGGTTTGTCACTCCGTATGATGGAGAGGTATCTCTGGGCCCACTCGGTAATGCATCATCATAATGAGCTCAATGTGACCAAGTGGTTGATCACGGGATCATGCATTACGGTACGAGTAAACTGACTTGCCGGTAACGAGATTGAACTAGGTATTGGGATACCGACGTGTTGGGGAACGTTGCAGAAAACAAAATTTTCCTACGGTTTCACCAAGATCCATCTAGGAGTTCATCTAGCAACGAGTGATCAGATTGCATGTACATACCTTTGTAGATCACGCGCGGAAGCGTTCAAAGAACGGGGATGAGGAAGTCGTACTCGACGTGATCCAAATCACCGGAGATCCTAGCGCCGAACGGACGGCACCTCCGCGTTCAACACACGTACGGTCAGCGTAACGTATCCTTCTTCTTGATCCAGCAAGGGGAAAGGAGAGGTTGAGGGAGATGGCTCCAGCAGCAGCACGACGGCGTGGTGTTGATGGAGCTTCAGTACTCCGGCAGGGCTTCGCCAAGCACTATGGAGGAGGAGGAGGTGTTGGAGAGGGAGAGGGAGGCACCAAAGATCAAGGTAAGAAGTCCTCCATATCCCCACTATATATAGGAGGGCCAAGGGGGGGCGCCGGCCCTAGGAGATCTAATCTCCTAGGGGGGTGCGGCCAAGGGGAGGAATCCCTCCTCCCCAAGGCACCTAGGAGGTGCCTTCCCCTCCTAGGACTCTTCCTTTAGGGTTTCCCCCACCCTAGGCGCATGGGCCCTAGGGGGAAGTGGCGCCCCAGCCCACTTTGGGCTGGATCCCTTCCCACTTCAGCCCATGGGTCCCTCCGGGATAGGTGGCCCCACCCGGTGGACCCCCGGGACCCTTCCGGTGGTCCCGGTACAATACCGGTGACCCCGAAACTTGTCCTGATGCCCGAAATAGCACTTCCTATATATAATTCTTTACCTCTGGACCATTCCGGAACTCCTCGTGACGTCCGGGATCTCATCCGGGACTCCGAACAACATTCGGGTTACTGCATATACATATCCCTACAACCCTAGCGTCACCGAACCTTAAGTGTGTAGACCCTACGGGTTCGGGAGACATGTAGACATGACCGAGATGCTCTCCGGTCAATAACCAACAGCGGGATCTGGATACCCATGTTGGCTCCCACATGCTCCTCGATGATCTCATCGGATGAACCATGATGTCGAGGATTCAAGCAACCCCGTATACAATTCCCTTTGTCAATCGGTATGTTACTTGCCCGAGATCCGATCGTCGGTATCCCAATACCTCGTTCAATCTCGTTACCGGCAAGTCACTTTACTTGTACCGTAATGCATGATCCCGTGACCAGACACTTGGTCACTCTGAGCTCATTATGATGATGCATTACCGAGTGGGCCCAGTGATACCTCTCCGTCATACGGAGTGACAAATCCCAGTCTTGATCTGTGTCAACCCAACAGACACTTTCGGAGATACCCATAGTATACCTTTATAGTCACCCAGTTACGTTGTGACGTTTGGTACACCCAAAGCACTCCTACGGTATCCGGGAGTTACACGATCTCATGGTCTAAGGAAAAGATACTTGACATTGGAAAACTCTAGCAAACGAACTATACGATCTTGTGCTATGTTTAGGATTGGGTCTTGTCCATCACATCATTCTCCTAATGATGTGATCTCGTTATCAATGACATCCAATGTCCATAGTCAGGAAACAATGACTATCTGTTGATCAACGAGCTAGTCAACTAGAGGCTTACTAGGGACATGTTGGTGTCTATTATTCACACATGTATTACGATTTCCGGATAACACAATTATAGCATGAATAAAGACAATTATCATGAACAAGGAAATATAATAATAATTCTTTTATTATTGCCTCTAGGGCATATTTCCAACAGTTTCCCACTTGCACTAGAGTCAATAATCTAGTTACATGTGATGAATCGAACACCCATGGAATTCTGGTGTTGATCATGTTTTGCTCTAGGGAGAGGTTTAGTCAATGGATCTACTATATTCAGGTCCGTATGTACTTTACAAATATCTATGTCTCCATCTTGAACATTTTGTGAAACCTGGGCTCCTTGGCAAGTGCAATAGCTCAAGTGTTGTCACAGAAGAGTTTGATTGGCCCCGACGCATTGGGTATGACTCCTAGGTCGGTGATGAACTCCTTCACCCAAATTGCTTCATGTGCTGCCTCCGAGGCTGCGATGTACTCCGCTTCACATGTAGATCCCGCCACGACGCTCTGCTTGCAACTGCACCAGCTCACTGCCCCACCATTCAAAGTATACACGTATCCGGTTTGTGACTTAGAGTCATCCAGATCTGTGTCGAAGCTAGCGTCGACGTCACCCTTTACGACAAGCTCTTCGTCACCTCCATAAACGGGAAACATTTCCTTAGTCCTTTTCAGGTACTTCAGGATATTCTTGACCGCTGTCCAGTGTTCCTTGCCGGGATTACTTTGGTACCTTCCTACCAAACTTACGGCAAGGTTTACATCAGGTCTGGTACACAGCATGGCATACATAATAGAATCTATGGCTGAGGCATAGGGGATGACACTCATCTCTTCTATATCTTCTGCCGTGGTCGGACATTGAGCCGAGCTCAATTTCACACCTTGCAACACAGGCAAGAACCCCTTCTTAGACTGATCCATATTGAACTTCTTCAATATCTTATCAAGGTATGTGCTTTGTGAAAGACCTATGAGGCGTCTTGATCTATCTCTGTAGATCTTGATGCCTAATATATAAGCAGCTTCTCCAAGGTCCTTCATTGAAAAACTCTTATTCAAGTAGGCCTTAATGCTGTCCAAGAGTTCTATATCATTTCCCATCAAAAGTATGTCATCTACATATAATATGAGAAATGCTACAGAGCTCCCACTCACTTTCTTGTAAACGCAGGCTTCTCCATAAGTCTGTGTAAACCCAAACGCTTTGATCATCCCATCAAAGCAAATGTTCCAACTCTGAGATGCTTGCACCAGCCCATAAATCAAGCGTTGGAGCTTGCACACCTTGTCAGCATACTTAGGATCGACAAAACCTTCCGGCTGCATCATATACAATTCTTCCTTAAGGAAACCATTAAGGAATGCCGTTTTGATGTCCATTTGCCATATCTCATAATCATAGAATGCGGCAATTGCTAACATGATTCGGACGGACTTTAGCTTCGCTACCGGTGAGAAAGTCTCATCGTAGTCAACCCCTTGAACTTGTCGATAACCCTTAGCGACAAGGCGAGCTTTATAGATGGTTACATTACCATCCGCGTCTGTCTTCTTCTTAAAGATCCATTTATTTTCTATGGCTCGCCGTTCAACGGGCAAGTCAGTCAAAGACCATACTTCGTTTTCATACATGGATCCTATCTCGGATTTCATGGCTTCTAGCCATTTGTCAGAATCCGGGCCCGCCATCGCTTCTTCATAGTTCGAAAGTTCACCGTTGTCTAACAACATGATTTCCAAGACAGGGTTGCCGTACCACTCTGGTGCGGAACATGTCCTTGTGGACCTTCGAATTTCAGTAGGAGCTTGATCAGAAGAATCTTGATCATCATCATTAACTTCCTCTCTAGTCGGTGCAGGCACCTCAGGAACATTTTCTTGAGTTGCGCCATTTTCCGGTTCAAGAGGTAATACTTCATCAAGTTCTACTTTCATCCCACTTACTTCTTTCGAGAGGAACTCCTTCTCTAGAAAGGACCCATTCTTGGCAAAAAAAATCTTGCCTTCGGATCTGAGGTAGAAGGTATACCCAATAGTTTCTTTAGGGTATCCTACGAAGACGCATTTTTCCGTCTTGGGTTCGAGCTTTTCAGGTTGAAGTTTCTTGACATAAGCATCGCATCCCCAAACTTTTAGAAACGACAGCTTAGGTTTCTTCCCAAACCATAATTGAAACGGTGTCGTCTCAATGGATTTCGACGGAGCCCTATTTAAAGTGAATGCGGCAGTCTCTAAAGCATAGCCCCAAAAAGAAAGCGGTAAATCGGCAAGAGACATCATAGATCGCACCATATCTAATAGAGTGCGATTACGACGTTCAGACACACCATTACGCTGAGGTGTTCCAGGCGGCGTGAGCTGTGAAACTATTCCACATTTTCTTAAGTGTGTGCCAAACTCGTGACTCAAGTATTCTCCTCCACGATCTGATCGTAGGAACTTGATTTTTCTGTCACGTTGATTCTCAACCTCACTCTGAAATTCCTTGAACTTTTCAAAGGTCTCAGAGTTGTGTTTCATTAAGTAGACATACCCATATCTACTCAAGTCATCAGTGAGGGTGAGAACATAACGTAGCCACCGTGAGCCTCAACACTCATTGGACCGCACACATCAGTATGTATGATTTCCAATAAGTTGGTTGCTCGCTCCATTGTTCCTGAGAACGGAGTCTTGGTCATTTTACCCATGAGGCATGGTTCGCACGTGTCAAATGATTTGTAATCAAGAGACTCTAAAAGTCCATCAGCATGGAGCTTCTTCATGCGTTTGACACCTATGTGACCAAGGCGGCAGTGCCACAAGTATGTGGGACTATCATTATCAATCTTACATCTTTTGGTACTCACACTATGAATATGTGTAGCATTACGCTCGAGATTCATTAAGAATAAACCATTTACCATCGGAGCATGACCATAAAACATATCTCTCATATAAATAGAACAACCATTATTCTCAGATTTAAATGAGTAGCCATCGCGTATTAAACGAGATCCTGATACAATGTTCATGCTCAAACTTAGCACTAAATAACAATTATTGAGGTTCAAAACTAATCCCGTAGGTAAATGTAGAGGTAGCGTGCCGACGGCGATCACATCGACCTTGGAACCATTCCCGACGCGCATCGGCACCTCGTCCTTCGCCAGTCTCCGCTTATTCCGCAGCTCCTGTTTTGAGTTACAAATGTGAGCAACCTCACCGGTATCAAATACCCAGGAGCTACTACGAGTACTGGTAAGGTACACATCAATTACATGTATATCACATATACCTTTCGTTTTGCCGGCCTTCTTGTCCGCTAAGTATTTGGGGCAGTTCCGCTTCTAGTGACCACTTTCCTTGCAATAAAAGCACTCAGTCTCGGGCTTGGGTCCATTATTTGGCTTCTTCCTGGCAGCTTGCTTGCCGGGCGCAGCAACTCCCTTGCCGTATTTCTTGAAGGTTTTCTTACCCTTGCCTTTCTTGAACTTAGTGGTTTTATTCACCATCAACACTTGATGTTCCTTTTTGACTTCTACCTCTGCTAATTTCAGCATTGCAAATACTTCAGGAATGGTCTTTTCCATCCCCTACATATTGAAGTTCATCACAAAGCTCTTGTAGCTCGGTGGAAGCGACTGGAGGATTCTGTCAATGATCGCGTCATCCGGGAGATTAACTCCCAGCTGAGTCAAGCGGTTATGTAACCCAGACATTGTGAGTATGTGCTCACTGACAGAACTATTTTCCTCCATCTTACAGCTGAAGAATTTGTCGGAGACTTCATATCTCTCGACCCGGGCATGAGCTTGGAAAACCATTTTCAGCTCTTCGAACATCTCATATGCTCCGTGTCTCTCAAAACGCTTTTGGAGCCCCGGCTCTAAGCTGTAAAGCATGCCGCACTGAACGAGGGAGTAGTCATCGGTACGTGCCTGCCAAGCGTTCATAACGTCTTGTTCTGCAGGGAGAACAGGTGCGTCACCTAGTGGTGCTTGTAGGACATAATCTTTCTTGGCAGCTATGAGGATGATCCTCAGGTTCCGGACCCAGTCCGTGTAGTTGCTGCCATCATCTTTCAGCTTGGTTTTCTCTAGGAACGCGTTGAAGTTGAGGACTACGTTGGCCATTTGATCTACAAGACATATTGTAAAGATTTTAGACTAATTTCATGATAATTAAGTTCATCTAATCAAATTATTCAATGAACTCCCACTTAGATAGACATCCCTCCAGTCATCTAAGTATAACATGATCCGAGTTAACTAGGCCGTGTCCGATCATCACGTGAGACGGACTAGTCAACGTCGGTGAACATCTTCATGTTGATCGTATCTTCTATACGACTCATGCTCGACCTTTCGGTCTTCTGTGTTCCGAGGCCATGTCTGTACATGCTAGGCTCGTCAAGTCAACCTAAGTGTTTTGCATGTGTAAATCTGTCTTACACCCGTTGTATGTGAACGTTAGAATCTATCACACCCGATCATCACGTGGTGCTTCGAAACAACGAACTGTCGCAACGGTGCACAGTTAGGGGGAACACTTTCTTGAAATTATTATGAGGGATCATCTTATTTACTACCGTCGTTCTAAGCAAACAAGATGAAAAACATGATAAACATCACATGCAATCAAATAATAATAGTGACATGATATGGCCAATATCACATAGCTCCTTTGATCTCCATCTTGGGGCTCCATGATCATCTTGTCACCGGCATGACACCATGATCTCCATCATCATGATCTCCATCATCGTGTCTCCATGAAGTTGCTCGCCAACTATTACTTCTACTACTATGGCTAACGCGTTTAGCAATAAAGTAAAGTAATTTACATGGCGTTTCTCAATGACACGCAGGTCATACAAAAAATATAGACAACTCCTATGGCTCCTGCCGGTTGTCATACTCATCTACATGCAAGTCGTGATTCCTATTACAATAGCATGAACATCTCATACATCACATATAGATCATTCATCATTCATCACAACTTTGGCCATATCATATCACAAAGCACTTGCTGCAAAAACAAGTTAGACGTCCTCTAATTGTTGTTGCAAGTTTTACGTGGCTGAAGTAGGGTTCTAGCAAGAACGTTTTCTTACCTACGTGAAGGCCACAACGTGATTTGTCAACTTCTATTTATCCTTCATAAGGACCCTTTTCATCGAATCCGCTCCAACTAAAGTAGGAGAGACAGACACCCGCCAGCCACCTTATGCAAATTGTGCATGTTAGTCGGTGGAACCGGTCTCACGTAAGCGTACGTGTAAGGTTGGTCCGGGCCGCTTCATCCCACAATACCGTTGAAGCAAGATAAGACTAGTAGCGGCAAGAAAGTTGACAACATCAACGCCCACAACAAATTGTGTTCTACTCGTGCAAGAGAACTACGCATAGACCTAGCTCATGATGCCACTGTTGGGGAACGTTGCAGAAAACAAAATTTTCCTACGGTTTCACCAAGATCCATCTAGGAGTTCATCTAGCAACTATTTATCGGATTGCATCTACATACCTTTGTATATCACGCACGGAAGCGTTCAAAGAACGGGGATGAGGAAGTCGTACTCGACGTGATCCAAATCACCGGAGATCCTAGCGCCGAACGGACGGCACCTCCGCGTTCAACACACGTACGGTCAGCGTAATGTCTCCTTCTTCTTGATCCAGCAAGGGGAAAGGAGAGGTTGAGGGAGATGGCTCCAGCAGCAGCACGACGGCGTGGTGTTGATGGAGCTGCAGTACTCCGGCAGGGCTTCGCCAAGCACTATGGAGGAGCAGGAGGTGTTGGAGAGGGAGAGGGAGGCACCAAAGATCAAGGTAAGAAGTCCTCCATCTCCCCACTATATATAGGACGGCCAAGGGGGGCGCCGGCCCTAGGAGATCTAATCTCCTAGGGGGTGCGGCCAAGGGGAGGAATCCTTCCTCCCCGAGGCACCTAGGAGGTGCCTTCCCCTCCTAGGACTCTTCCTTTAGGGTTTCCCCCACCCTAGGCGCATGGGCCCTAGGGGGAAGTGGCGCCCCAGCCCACTTTGGGCTGGATCCCTTCCCACTTCAGCCCATGGGTCCCTTCGGGATAGGTGGACCCACCCGGTGGACCCCCGGGACCCTTCCGGTGGTCCCGGTACAATACCGGTGACCCCGAAACTTGTCCCGATGCCCGAAATAGCACTTCCTATATATAATTCTTTACCTCCGGACCATTCCGGAACTCCTCATGACGTCTGGGATCTCATCCGGGACTCTGAACAACATTCGGGTTACTGCATATACATATCCCTACAACCCTAGAGTCACTGAACCTTAAGTGTGTAGACCCTACGGGTTCGGGAGACATGTAGACATGACCGAGATGCTCTCCGGTCAATAACCAACAGCGGGATCTGGATACCCATGTTGGCTCCCACATGCTCCTCGATGATCTCATCGGATGAACCACGATGTCGAGGATTCAAGCAACCCCGTATACAATTCCCTTTGTCAATCGGTATGTTACTTCCCCGAGATCCGATCGTTGGTATCCCAATACCTCGTTCAATCTCATTACCGGCAAGTCACTTTACTCGTACCGTAATGCATGATCCCGTGACCAGACACTTGGTCACTCTGAGCTCATTATGATGATGCATTACCGAGTGGGCCCAGTGATACCTCTCCGTCATACGGAGTGACAAATCCCAGTCTTGATCCGTGTCAACCCAACAGACACTTTCGGAGATACCCGTAGTATACCTTTATAGTCACCCAGTTACTTGTGACGTTTGGTACACCCAAAGCACTCCTACGGTATCCGGGAGTTACACGATCTCATGGTCTAAGGAAAAGATACTTGACATTGGAAAACTCTAGCAAACGAACTATACGATCTTGTGCTATGTTTAGGATTGGGTCTTGTCCATCACATCATTCTCCTAATGATGTGATCTCGTTATCAATGACATCCAATGTCCATAGTCAGGAAACAATGACTATCTGTTGATCAACGAGCTAGTCAACTAGAGGCTTACTAGGGACATGTTGGTGTCTATTATTCACACATGTATTACGATTTCCGGATAACACAATTATAGCATGAATAAAGACAATTATCATGAACAAGGAAATATAATAATAATGCTTTTATTATTGCCTCTAGGGCATATTTCCAACACGACGATCGTGGCTCGGACAAGTAACGTACCGATTGACAAAGGGAATTGTATACGGATTGATTGAATCCTCGACATCGTGGTTCATCCGATGAGATCATCGTGGAGCATGTGGGAGCCAACATGGGTATCCAGATCCCGCTGTTGTTTATTGACCGGAGAGGCGTCTCGGTCATGTCTGCATGTCTCCCGAACCCGTAGGGTCTACACACTTAAGGTTCGGTGACGCTAGGGTTGTAGAGATATTAGCATACGGTAACCCGAAAGTTATTCGGAGTCCCAGATGAGATCCCGGACATCACGAGGAGTTCCGGAATGGTCCGGAGGTGAAGATTTATATATAGGAAGTCAAGTTTCGGCCATCGGGAAAGTTTCGGGGGTAATCGATATTGTACCAGGACCACCGGAAGGGTCCCGGGGGTCCACCGGGTGGGGCCACCTATCCCGGAGGGCCCCATGGGATGAAGTGGGAGGGGAACCAGCCCCTAGTGGGCTGGTGCGCCCCCCTTGGGCTTCCCCCTGCGCCTAGGGTTGGAAACCCTAGGGGTGGGGGGCGCCACCCTTGCCTTGGGGGGCAAGGCACCCCCTTTGGCCGCCGCCCCCCTAGGAGATTGGATCTCCTAGGGCCGGCGCCCCCCCTAGGCACCCTATATATAGTGGGGGGGAGGGAGGGCAGCCGGCACCCAAGCACCTGGCCTCTCCCTCTCCCTCCCGTGACACTCCTCCGTCTCCCTGCGCTTGGCGAAGCCCTGCCGAGATCACCATTGCTTCCCCCACCACGCCGTCGTGCTGCTGGATCTTCATCAACCTCTCCTTCTCCCTTGCTAGATCAAGTTGGAGGAGACGTCTTCCCAACCGTACGTGTGTTGAACGCGGAGGTGCCGTCCGTTCGGCACTAGGTCATTGGTGATTTGGATCACGTCGAGTACGACTCCGTCAACCCCGTTCTCTTGAACGCTTCCGCGCGCGATCTTCAAGGGTATGTAGATGCACTCCTCTCTCCCTCATTGCTAGATGACTCCATAGATTGATCTTGGTGATGCGTAGAAAATTTTAAAATTCTGCTACGTTCCCCAACACCTTTGTCATCAGCAGAGCTTTAGGCAACGACTCCTACTACCTAATCGACGCGCAGAAGCCGAAGGCACGCAGGAGAGAAGATTCCGGCAAGGAGTCGGAACGACCATGGAATGCCAATCTCCTCCGAAGATTTTACAGTTAAAAAGCAGTATGTACCACGCTACCTTTTGTACTAAGTACGAGACAAAGGGTCCCCTGAGGAGCACTCGGGGACTATCCTCTTTTATCTATGAATGATGAGTATCATGCCTATGATTATGTTACTACATTTGTTTTTTTTCGTTGGGCACCGGGTTCGACCAGTCGGCCCGGGGACTTGCCGCCTTAAGTTATATCTAAGTTCTGCCTGCAGTCAGACAAGTAGTGTGCCGGCACCCAAGCCCCCTCTTGTCAAAAGTCGCAGCTTCGAAGAATCGACTGTCCGGCTGGCAAGAGCCAAAGGCAGGAAAGGATGCCCACACGAAAAACGGCTAAGGACTAGCGAACTTATATAACACAAGACGGCCTCCCGTCCCGCCAACCGGCTACCAGAGCAGCCGGCTGGCCGGCTTCCCGTTCACCTTGCTACAATCTAAGAAAGCTCGAGTACTTGTCTTGCCAAAAAACGGTCAAGTCCTTCTCCAGCCACAGTCTGCAGAGCAGCTGTCCGGCTGGGAAGGCGGCGACCAGGGGAAGGCGGCAAAGGAAAAAGTCAAAAAGATGAAAAGCAAACATGAACAGAAGCCAAACACATGCATGATTATATTTACACAAAAGACCTTCAAAAGGCCAGCATTCAACATAATTTGAATACACCCCCAGTGGGTGGAACTGCGCAAATTTAATAAAAGTTGTTCAAAAGAGTAACGAGCAAGAAAAGCAAGGGCGGCGGATCAGGCCAAGGGAGCGACAGGCAAGTCAGGCGGGTTGGTTGAGACGGCAGTGCCGGCTGGAGGAGTGGCCGCCTGGCGAGTCTCGGCATGATCATCACCTCTTGCAGACGGCGCGTTTGCACGCGCCTCGTTGCTGGAGGCACGATCAGGCTGAGGCTGGCTGGTCGCTTCACCGTCTGGCACGACGTATTCACCATCCTCTCCCTCTTCCTCTTCACCCTCGTCGCTGCAAGCAATCTCCTCCGCCGAGTCCTCACCTTCTGCCGGGTTCAGCCCGAACCACTCCTCCGGCTGAGCGACGCCGTCATCATTCATGTCAGGGGCAAAGGCACTGGTGTCGGTGTACTCGGCGATCGCCGAGGCGTGCCGGACGATAGCCGGCCACACCGCCTCCAGCTCCTCGTCGGCCTCCTGCCGCCAGGTGCTCAGGTGGTCCAAGTTCAGCCCAGGATAGCAAGCTCGGACGAACTCCAGCGCCTGCCCAGTGCCGGACCGGGCCGCTGACGCCTTCCAAGCCTCGAAGCGGCCGACTGCAACCTCCAGCCAGTCGGCAGTCCGAGTTGGGGTGCGCAGAACCGCCTCGCCGGGCCAGAGGGCGGCCAGCACTTGCGCCCCGGTGCGTTGAAAACGGCGGAGATGTAGTGAGCCGGCTGCAGGCGGGCTTGAATCGCTAGAAGCTGCTCCTCAAGTGACCGGCCGGCACCCGGTGTGATCTCGACCCCTGCCTGCCATCGCGCGTGGCGGTAGGCCTCGATGGCTTGGGTAGCGGCAACGAAGTAACCGGGAAAGTAATATGCACAAAGAAGAAAGCAGTAGTTCAAAATCAAAAGACGAGTCAGATGGCAGGAGGCAGGCAAAGAAACGAAGAAGAAGGCGGCTTACCATCAATTAAATCTTCAACCCGACTGTAGCCTTGACTCAGCGCCTGCCTCACCTCGGCCCAGCTCGCCGCCTCGGTCTCATATTCGGCTTTGAGGGCAGCCTCGCTGTCCTACGCCGCCTTCAGGGCCGCCTTGTGGCTCTCCTCCTGGTCGGCCAGTTTCTTGGCCAGGCGATCGCGCTCTTGAGCCAGGGCGTTGCCCTTGGTTTCCTTGGCGCGAAGGGCGGACTGGGCCCCACCGAGATGCTCCCTCAAGTCGGCATTGGCCCCTGCAGATATGAAGAAGAAGAAAAAAGGCAATAAGAATGAAGTCGTCAGGAAAAGATCCGACCCGACTGCTCAGCGGTCGGCCCGGATATCGGGGACTACACTCAGTGGGCGCGCTGACGCGCCCCCACTTGCGATAAAAGATGAAGCACTTACTCCGGCTCCCGGCCAGATCAGTGGCTTTCTGATTCAACTCCTGGGCCTGGGAGTTGAAAGCAGCTGCGCGGAGGTTATGATACTCCTGCAGATAAGATAAGAGATGCGAGTAAGAACAAGACGGCAATCGAAGTCTACCAAGAAGTTCCAAGCCGCCTGCCCAGCAGACGACTCGGAACTCGGGGACTACACCCAGTGGGTGCGCTGATGCGCCCCCACGGAAGAAATCAGGAGCAATCGACGAAGAGCAGGAGGACTCACCCGAATAACCGTTCGCGTCGTGAGAAACTCTAGAGTGTACTGCTTCAGCGCGGCAGCTTGGGCCTGAAGCCGGTTCCGGACGTCCTGCGCAGCCATGTTCAGCACGGCCGTCCCACCACCCGACGTCCACCCGGACGAGCTATCGCTAGCCGCTTCTGGGTCCTGGGCCGACAAGCTGGCGCCCGCAGTTTTTTGCGGCTCCGGCACCGAAGTCGCCTTCCCCGTGCACCGACGAGACGGCGACGAGACCACAAGATCCGCCCCCACAATCGGCTCGCCTCTAGCTGGCAGCATGGGCGGCGCATCAGGCCGGCTTCCTTGGCCCGTTCCAGTCGGTGGCGACGGCACCGCCTCCCTCTCCATCACCGGCCGGTCGCGACCGGCCTCCTCCGTCGGGTGCACTGGATGTCGGGAGCCGCGGTGCGAAGGGAGATGACGAGCTGTGGAGGGTGGTTCTGCAGGGCCTCCGCCTCCCTCTCCGCGGCCGTGGCCTCCGCCTGGGCCTTGGCAGCCGCGTCGGCTCGCGCCTCCGCCGACTTCTCCCTCACCTCCAGAACCGCCTTCCGCTCCTCCGCCTCCCGCGCCTCCCGCGTGTTCCGCTCCGTCGCCTCTAGGAGATCGGCACGAGGATCCACACGGCGAGAGCTTGAAGACCCTCCCACGGCTCCGACCATGGAGGCAGCAGAGGCCCGCTCGAGAGAAAGAGGGGCCCTGTTTGATAAGTCAAGAAGAGGGCTTAGAAGAATATCAACCGAAGAGGAAAAAGAAAGGCGTGAGAAAAGCGACCCTTACGCCGAAACCGCCTGCGGCTGCTTCACCACCTTGTGGAAGCGGGCTGCCTTCACGGCCGCTTCATCCCGCTTGGTCGCCGCCGCGGTACCCTTGGGCTTCTTTGGCCGGCTGCCGAAGTGGGTCGATGCGGCCCGGCGTTTCTGCGTGCCACCACGAGTAGCCGGCGCGGCAGATGGGCCCGCGCCTTGATGATCGGGCGCCGGCTGACGGCGCGGAACAACTTTGGCCTCATCGTCATCCGGCCAGTCCTCGAAGTCGGCCCCGAGCCTAGGGCCGCCTGCCTCGCCACCTTCCCCTACAACGTCATCTTCCATGGCGGCCGCCCCCAGGTCCGGGTCGTCAATGTCGTCCACCGTGCGGTCTGGGAGAAACTGGCATTCCACCCCCGCAGCCCCGGTTGTCGGCGGAAGAAGGGAGTTCTGCTGAAAACAAGCCGACTGATCAGGAGTCGGCCATCTTGAACCCGGCGACAAGAAAAGAAGAAAAGAAGAGAAACTTACCACAGGCGGAGGATTGGCGCGAGAATACGGCTACTTGCCGTACCGCCACTCCTCAACGAGCTTGCAGTTGGATATATAGTTCACCATATAAGACACCTCGTCGTGGGGCATCTCCTTGTTGCTTAGCCGGCATGGGTCGAAGCGGCCGCTCATCTGACAAATCATGTGAGGTCGGCCCTGGAGCGGGAGCACCCGGCACTCCACGAAGGCGGCCACCAGGTCGGCCCCGGTCAGGACCTCCGACTGGATCATCACCCGAAGCCGTGCAACGGAGGCGGCCCCACCCTCAGACAGCGACCTGGCCCGGTAGGACCATGAGGGCTGCCTCCCAGCCGGCGGGACGGCTACTTCAGCCGGCAGATTGACGAAGTCGCCTTGCGGAGTGACGTTCTTCACGTAGAAGTAAGATTTCTGCTAGAGCTTCACCGACTGGATCAGCGGGATGGGCGGAAATGGATTGTTGTCACTCGTCCGTCGCATGGCGATGAAGGCACCGCATGGGGCGGGCATGCCCGCGATGACGGTGCCAAGCTTGCACTGGAAGAATTCCCCTAGAGTTCGAGGGTGAGGAGGACGCCAAGAAAGCCCTCGCACAAGGCGACGAAGGCCGACAGCAGCATCACCGCGTTTGGAGTGAAGTGACGCGGCTGGAGACGGTAGAACTCGAGGAAGGAGCGGAAGAACCCGCTCGCCGGTAGGCCGAAGCCGCGTAGGCAGTGCGAGCAGAAGATTACCCGCTCGTCCTCCTCCGGTGCCGGTGAGATCTCCCTCTCCGGCGCAAGACGACCCGCACGTAGTTCACGCCTGGCAGCCGCCGCGTCCGGTGGAGGAAGTCGACGTGGTCGTCGTGGACGTTGGAGCCATCCCAGGAGCTCGACAGCGCCATGGGGACGGCGCGGCAACGAGAAAGGTGCGGCGGCGGAGAGGCGCGCGACCCTGTCACGACAGAGCAACGGCGAGCCAAGAAGATTGGCGGAAGAGCCGGGCGGCGGCAGGAAGCTGTGGCGACGGAGAGGAAGAAGAAGAAGGAAGGGGCGGGGCGAGGGCGAGCGTGCGAGCGTTTGCCGCTCCCCCTCCTCCCCCTACTTATAGCCTCGTGCGGCGAAGCTGAGGAGCCGAGGCGTGGGGGGACGTGGGATTAACTGCGCCCATTCCCCCATGTCCCGCGTTTATTGCGCCTTAACAGCGTGCGGAAACCGCCGCTGGGAGGCACGCGGTCCACCCAGGCCACAGAAGATCCGTGTGTGGGCCGAGGCCCGGTAGTGGCGGGCCCCGGACTGCGGCGACGTCCCGTCACGCGCGTGGCTGGCAGGCTCATCCAGCTGTAGGGTGCCATGTGGCGCGTAGGCGATGAGCGGTCAGCTCGCAGCCTGACTTGCGCGCCCCCTGATTCCCACCTTCAAGCTTCGAAACCTCCAGAACACGGTGCACCAAATCAAAGCCGGCTCCTAGTTGTCGGCCCCTCAAGATAGGAAGCTGATTGAGCTTCTCGTCTTTTTTTCTTCAGCCTCGGAATCCAACCAGCTTCGGGGACTACTATCAGAGTAAATGACCACGGGTAGCCTAGCCAGCTCCCCTTGGCTCTCCAGAAAAATTATAGGCCGAACAAGCCTCCAAGCATCCAAGGCGTGGGGCCGCCTTCCCCCAGCTGGCTACCTCTCAGGCCGGCTGCGCGAAGGCAGCTCAGCCCTAAAATTCTCGTGAAGAAAACCACGAGAGGGCTGGCTCCAAGAAGACGGCCATGAGAAGGCCGACTCCAAGAAGCCGGCCCCCCAGCAGGCGGCCAAGATCATGCCCTCAGAGTCTGCACCCACATAACGGCGATGAGACGGGGCATGGCTATAGTGAAGCCTACCACCCCCGAATCCCAGGACGCGCATGGCCACAGTGCATCGTATGGGGCAGCCATCACCCGTCCGACACAGCATTGTTGCCATATTGACCATGACGTCACCCATGGTGAGCTGTCAGTACGACCCGTGGGTGGCGGGCCCCATCCGTCAAGGAGACACCCAAAGGCGGCTAGGCCTCCCACAATCGGCCTGGGGTGTGGCCGACTCCCAATAGCCGGCTAGTTCCCTCCCTCGAGGGAGGCGCCTCATTAAGAAGACAAGACGAGGTAAGGCTGCAGTGATAAGCCACCCGGCGGCGGCACCGTAGCCATGCTTACCACGACAGAGCCCTCGTCACCAGAGGCGAGGCAACAGTAACCAGCCCCCGACAAGACCCTCAAGCGGTGGGATCGGCCTGTCGACCAGAAGGCCGGCAGCCTGCGCGGCCCACCAGTCGGCGGGCCCCATTGGCCGGCAAGCGTAGACACAGACAGCTAGGGCCCACACCTAGTTGGATTACCATTGTACCCCTGGGGGTAGGTCTATATAAACCCCTAGGGCGCCCATGCAAGGGGAGATCTTTTTTAGGAGTTTTAGACACCACATCGAGAGGAGAAGTAAGCTAGCCTTGCCCTTCTTCTCCCTCTCACCGAACAGCTCAAGGAGCCTCTTGTAGCTACTTGTCGATCTAGTGACCATGCGGAGACCCCCGCAGAGCAGCAGTAGGGGTGTTATCTCCACGGAGAGCCCCGAAGCTGGGTAAGATCCGGTGGCGTGCATGTCTTCACCTTATCCCGTTTCCAGGCACCGGCGACATTTTGTTGGCTCCCACAATGATAAGTCACCCATTGGCATATGTCGCACCAACCACCCGACACATCCGTGACATTTTGGGTCGAACGAAAAAAATTTCTGTCATACATATGACACTTCTATGATGATAATTGTGACAAAACCTGGTATCATCATAGATGTGGTGGGCTCCTACTTCTATGACAAAAAATCATGACAGAAAATGGGCTTTTCATCCTGGGCGGGCCGGAGACGCAGCTGCATGACATTCTTTGGGCCTTCCATGACGGAAAAAGCCGTGGTAGAAGCGAGGGGGAGGAAAATTTTGGGGAGTTCCCGGTTACGCTGGGAGGTCGGGGGCCGAGCGATGCGCGTTTGTCTCATACACGTATGCGCGTGTGTGCGAGGCATTGGCTCTAACTGAACCCGAGTGATTGCACTGCAGGCTACGTGTTACTGAACCCGAGCAATCGATCGATGGCTGTTAACTAAACCCGTCGAGCGATTCCTTCGGTACTGCTGCTAAATGAAGCCGATCGATGCTGCCTCTGGATGAACAGTGAGCGTTGCGGGGGATTTGGATGAACTGTTCCCGGTGGGGGTGGATGAACAGGACCCCGTGGTGTTGCCTCTGGATGAACAGGACCCCGATCAATCGAGCCGGTTGGGGCTGGATGAACAGGACCCCATGGAGGGCTGGATGAATAGGACCACCCCGTGGAGGGCGGGATGAATAGTAGACGGTGGAGGGCAGGATGAACAGTAGCCCGTGGAGGGGTGGTTGAACAGGAGCCCGTGGAGAGGGCTGGTTGAACAGTAGCCGGTGGAGTAGCGCGCGGTGGAGGCTGGATGAACAGGAGCCCGTGGATGAACAGTCGAAGGTGGAGGCTAGAGGAGGTCGACGGTGGATGAACAGTAGCTCATGGAGGCTGGAGGGGGTCGACGGTGGAGATGAACAGTATCCCATGGAGTCCCGTTTTGCGGTACGGCACACCCCTCCCGATGAACAGGACCCCCGTTTCGACCGTAGCGCTCCAACACAAGTCCGTTTCGTCCGTTTTGCGGTACGCCACACCCCACCCGATCAACAGGACCCCCGTTTCGACCGTAGGAGGTCCGTTTCCTCCGTTTTGCGGTACGCCAGACCCCTCCTGATCAACAGGACCCCGTTTCGAATGTAGGAGGTCTGTTTCCTCCGTTGTGCGGTACGCCAGGCCTCGTTTTCATCGCCTGTTCCGTCCAAGCCCTCCCGATGAACACGAGCACGCATTCCGTTCCGACCCAGCTGGTTGGCTCCCACGCGTTCCGTTGCCTCCCCATGAACACGATGCATTCCGTTGCCTCCCCATGAACACGACGACGACGATGTTTCTCCGTTCTGACCCAGCCATGTCAACGAGCCCTCGCCGTACGTATGCGCGAGTAGGCGTTCGAGACCCCGCCCGTATGTACACATACGTGGCCATATTTTCTTTCTTGCACCCTAGCCACCTCTACTACGACACGTGCACGCCTCTACATCCACCAGTATATATGTACGTACACGTTCGCAACCAGAATGACAACGCTACGTACGCTTCGACTAGGTGGGTCCCGACTGTCAGGCACTTCTTTGCGTGCGAAGATGTAGTTGGTGGGTCCCAGCAGTCAGGGGGGCGAAATACGGTGGCCCGTCCGGTGGGTCCCCGCTGTCAGGTGGAGGAATAATTATTTTGCACGTAATAAGGAGGCACTTCCTTGCTGCGGCCGTGGACCCAGCTTGACCTCTCCACGTACAGTCCACGTCCGATGGAAGCCGTTCCTTGACCACGTTGACCACGCCGCGCCGAGAGCACCAGGGCGGTGTACGACGGCGAGGCCTAGGAAGGGGACGATGCGGAGCCGGGGAAGACGCGGCAGTGGATGCCCACGCGTAGAGGAGTACGAGGGTTCACTGGTTCGCTGCGGTGTGAGGCTGCCGTCGCCGCAGAATAACAGGGGGTGTGGGTGAGTAGAGGGATGGCCTGGCCAGCGGTGGGAGTAGTAGGAGGCGGTGAGGCCTCCGTCGCATCGCAGCCGGCCACGGGAGGCAGGAGCACGAGGCACGACCGGCATTGGTTTGGGCGGCTGGAGCAAGAAGACCAGAGGTTGAAGAAGCACTACGGCCGTTGGATGGACATCGTATGGTCACTGGAGCTAGAATCATGCATATTGACTAAGTTGACAAAGCCCTCCGTCCCCGTCAACTTAGTAGGCCCACAAGCCAGCCTCTCACCAAGGTGGGTCCCAGCTAGCAGGGGGTATTCATTTTTTTTGTGCGTAATAAGGAGGCACTTCCGATGGGTCCGAGCTGACAGCAGGGGGAACGTTTTTTCGTGAAACACGGTGGCCCGTCGGGTGGGTCCCAACAATCAGGGGCAAACATTTTTTTCACGATATACTGGTGGGCGTCCGGTGGGTCCCTGCTGTCAGGTGGAGGAATAATTATTTTCCGCGTAATAAGGAGGCACTTCCTTGCGGCTGCCGTGGACCCAGCTGCCAGCCTCTCCACGTACAGTATTCTTCCGATGGAATTTGGTCATTGACCACATTGACCACGTCGCGCCGACAGCACCACGGCGGTGGACGACGGCGAGGCCTAGGAAGGGGACGACGCGGAGCCAGGGAAGACACGGCAGTGGATGCCCACGCGGAGAGGAGTACGAGGGTTCACTGGTTCGGCTGCGCTGCCATCGCCGCAGAATAACAGGGGGTGTGGGTGAGTGGAGTGGAGGGATGGCCTGGCCAGCGGTGGGAGTAGTAGGGGGCGGTGAGGCCTCCGTGGCAGCACAGCCGGCCACGGGAGGCAGGAGCAGGCGGCACGACCGGCGCTGCTTTGGGCGGCTGGAGCAAGAAGACTAGAGGTTGAAGAAGCACTACGGCCGTTGGATGGACATCGTACAGTCAATCGAGCTAGAATCGTGCATATTGACTAAGTTGACAAAGCCCTTCATCCCCATCAACTTAGTAGGCCCACTATACTGGGTCCCAGCTAGCAGGGGGAGTATTCATTTTTTTTGTGCGTAATAAGGAGGCACTTCATTGCGTGCGAAGATATAGCTGGTGGGTCCGAGCTATCAGCGGCGGTAACGTTTTTTTCGTGAAATACGGAGGCCGTTTTGGTGGGTCCCAGATGTCAGGTGGAGGAAATCATTATTTTGCACGTAATAAGGAGGCATTTCCTTGTGTGCGGCCGTGGACCCAGCTGTCAGCCTCTCCACGTACAGTCCACTTCAGATGCATGTCGGTCATTGACCACGCTGACCACGCCACGCCAAGAGCACCAGG
This sequence comes from Triticum urartu, assembly GCF_003073215.2. NCBI lineage: Eukaryota > Viridiplantae > Streptophyta > Magnoliopsida > Poales > Poaceae > Triticum > Triticum urartu. The sequence goes on along the minus strand of NC_053028.1, from coordinate 104,754,371 downwards.
GCGGTGGACGACGGCGAGGCCTAGGAAGGGAACGACACGGAGGCAGGGAAGACTCGGCCGTTGTTTTTGTTTCCCATGCGGAGGGGAGTACGACTGTACAAGGGTTTACTGGTTCGTCTACCATCGCCGGAGAATAACAGCAGTTGTGGGTGAGTAGAGGGATGGCTAGGCCAGCGATGGGAGTATGGTGGGGCGGTGAGGTCTGCGCGGCAGCACAGCCGGCCGCGGGGAGGAGGGAGCAGGCAGTCCCGCCGGCGCTTGTTTGAGTAGCTGGAGCAGGAAGAGCAGAGATTGAAGAAGCACGACGGCCGTTGGATGGACATCCAACAGTATACAGGCCATCTGTGGAAAGCCTCAAATCTGTGGAAAACAGCATACAGCCCATCTGCCATTATTTCAAATAATTTACAGCCCATTTGCTAATTCTTACGGGGTTTTTTGGAGCCCATATTCTTTATGTTAGCATTACAGCCCATATTGTGGCCATGGTTAAAAAAATATACGAAACTTTGCATATGTCGGTGCGGTCTGAACTGTTTTTAATCCCGAAATTTCGAGTCACATTCAGACTGATTTTAAAAATAAATGTATATCAATATAAAATCCAATAAATTGTACACGCATAAGAATCAATGCAATTTAAAATCTTGAAATGAAAAAAAGATATTTGAAAATAATTGCCGGTTTGATGTGTTTTAAAAATGTACAGCCCATTTCTCATTACTGATAGGCCATTTTCTCAGCCAGCCGAATGAAGCTCTCCTCGTCTTGAAAGATTTGCAGCCCAACAGGCCTGATAAAGCGACTTACTTGACAAATCACAAAAGAACTGGGCTAGCCATTTTCAGAAAGAAAAGAAAACTACTGGGCTGGTCTATGGTAAACATAAAAGAAAAGGCTGTCTAGACAGGCCAGAGTGTCCCGCACAGCCCAGTTGACACCCTGCATCCGTCTCAAAAACAAATTAGATAAATGCCACTGTAATTTCCAAACTTTGAAAAATGCCACTGCAATTTTTGCAAACTTTGAAAAACGCCACTGCAGTTTGCAAACTTTGAAAAACGCCACTCTAGACTTCGAAAAATGCCACTAGAAATGGCATGAAATGGCATTTTTCAAAGTTTGGAAATTGCAGTGGCATTTCTTGGATACACCAGATTTGGAGTGGCATTTATCAAATTAACCCAAAACAAAAATAACTGGGCGAGCTGCTGGGTCCATGGTGTTAGCCGCTCGTTGTGCAGTTCTCTCGTTTATTGACTATGTTGACAATGGCATGGGACCCAGATGTCAGAAATCCACTAGGAGGAGCCATTTTTTTATTGGCTTGAAATAAGAAGGCACTTGCTTGCGTACTACCATGACCTTGGCGGGTCCCTGCTGTCATCCTCTCCACGTACAATCATCTCCTGATTGTGTACGCGTCAACTTGCTAGGCCCACAAGTCAGCCTCTAAACCATGGAGGACAAATACAACCCATTTAAAAAAATAACAGCCCATTCCATACGTTCAAACGAAAAGTTCAACATTCAGAACAAAGTAACGGGTCTGATCCACATATAGAGTACTGAACTTCCACGTTGACAACCATCATAGCCAAGTTAACTATCTACTCCCACTAACACTCTAGTAGCGTACAAGTACTAACTTACTCTTAGCTAACTAGACGATGCTGGCCGCCATATTCTGTCCATGCTAAACGCCGGCACCGGCGTCCTCTGCCTCGCCTCGGACTTGCCAGAGGTGCGATAGGGCGTGTTGCTCGCGCGCGTTGGCCCTTTCCATGCCGGCGTGGTCCACCGAAGCTTCGGCTTCCAAGCGGGAAACCCACTTGACGAGCTGGTAGTAAAAATCGGCGTCGCGAACGCGTGCATGCGCGACAGCCTCCAGGGCTATTTGTCGGGCGCCGGCCTCCATGTAGTCGGCCCAGTTGCGGCGCTCTGCTCGTGACTTAGAGCGTCGGTGCGCTACTGCTCCATGTCCCGCTGGCGGCGCAAATCGGCGATACGCTGCTCCTCCACCAGGCGGTCGTGCTCCAACAACTCCTACTCCTCTGCCATGCGGTCGGGCTCCAACAACTCCTCGATCTCTGCATTGCCATCTAAAGACAGATAGAATGCCTCCTCCCTCCATCTGCCTTCCGGTCAAAACCCGAACACTAGTTCCGGCGGTGACTGCCTCCGGTGTCGCCTACCGCGGACGGGCGGGGGCATGGCGGACGTGGCGAGCGACGTCGGGCCGGTGGGGGCTTATGAGGATATGGCGAGTTGGGTCACTGTTCCACCTAAGAATGCCGGGAAACAGTACTTATAGGCGGAAGGTAGCGTGACGGTCATCGGAATTCAATGCATAATGACTTAGCGCGCCAGCTTGCCATGGAAAGCTAGAGAAACTGAAATTATGACTGTGCCGTCCCGTCCCGTCTGGGTCGCACGCCGGCATGGCGGTCAAACAAGTGCACTCGAATCATCTTCCTCCTTGTCAATAATGATTCCACGGATTTAAAGCGTATCTTTTTTCGCATCAGTTAGCTGCCTTAATTATGGCCGACTACATGCAGGCACTCAGAATCGCTCGCAGGCATTATGCGAAGCAGCATGCAACGAGTCGCAGCCGAGGGCACGCATGCAGCCACTTAAATCGCTGGAATTAATTAGGCTTAAACTTCTGCATCCGTTAATTATTGCCATGCCTTGGTCTTGCTGCTTTGCTCACGGGACTAATAAATCCCGGACGGAGGGAGTACCTTGGTTGGTGAGAGGTTTGAATTAAGCCCTGCAAACCGGAAAGGAGGTACTCCCTCCATTTTTATTTAGTTCGCATATTAGCTTTGGTCAAAGTCAAGCTTTACAAACTTTGACCAAGTTTATATACAAAAATATTAAGATATACAATAACAAATCAACAACAAAAATATTAAGATATACAATAACAGATCATATACAAATATGTAGCTCCAAAAGCAGAGATCTAGAAAAAACATCTGTTCTTCCTACTAACATGGATGCTTCTCTTGGCCAACATTCAGTACAGGCTGAAAGACAAATTTGTTTGTGAAGTCTACAATTCCTCTTGCAAACGTAAATGGTTTCACCAACAGCTGGAACCATGAGAATAAACCACACATGATGGAGGAACATCCACTGCAATATGATTTGGTCTTCTCTCGATCACACCGTGAGACTATTTTCGGAATACAAACTTTAACTTAGGCAAAATAATGTCCATTGTATAATCAGACCAAAGCAATGAAGCACCTAGTGTTGGCCAATAAATAGTAAAGTACTACTTTTCTGCAGTCCATGAAGTGACTACCCAATCTTTCTGTGTCTATTTTCAAATCGCACTGCATGCAGTGACTATACTATTCTCTTGTGCAGTTCAACCAAAATTGCGGACACTTTGTTTGTTTGCCAAATAGCAATGGGTAGACATCTCTGTCTGCACCAATATCAAGCAGCTAGTAAACATATACCACACCTTGTATTTTCGGTTTAAACATGTCTCTTCCGCTTAGCAGCTGTCATGTTCTGCACTGGACAACCGGATACAGTTATGTTTTGCCCTGGACAATTTCATACTGAATTGATTTGATGGTTCAGAGCAGAAATATAGTGCCTATTCTTCATCAGACCAAGGATATCCATGTTCGCAGTGATGGAAGAGGTGAAATCAATACAACCGAAATTGAGCATCCAATCATTGAATCATGTCCTGCACCTCCAATGTAGGTCCACCCTGCCAATAAATTCACATGCAAACCACTAGTATTACTATCTAATGACAGTACAAAAAGAGTAGTAAGATAGTAGCAAACCATGTACCTTCGTAATGAACAGCTCATAGTGCCACCAATTGGATATAAAGGTTTGGAAAAAAACATGCTCCTAATGTTGAACCAGTTGGACTTTTTGTGCAGTTCCACTAAAATCGAGCATCCCTGTTTGCATAGATATTGAAAGTGTGATTACTCTAAAAGTGGCACTAGTTGAAGCATAGACTCACAAATATAAGCATACCAATTTCATAATGGGAAAAGGTAGCAAGACTGTTTCTAACCACATGTTTGAAGGAATAAATAAAGCAACGGCGGCTGATGTCAGGAAGGCATACATAGTTTTTTTTTGAAAAACTGAGCCATTCCTGACCTTTCCTCTTCTTTTAAGCAAATTTTGTGCAGTTCTACTAAAATAAAATGCCATCACCGCCTTGACAATTCAGTAACAATGTACAAAAGTAAATGACTTAACATTACATCATGATGTCAGGTATGTAGTCGACAGGCACTAGAGACAAACATGCAGACCTCCTCCGATAACATAATGAACATTAATTTTAACAAAGGTGTGACTAGCTTTACCGGGATAATTTGAGTGAACTCTACACACTTTGTTCCTTAATATAAGACGTTTTCGCGGTTCAATTTAAAGTACCCAAACGTCTTGTATTTAGAAAAATAGGTAGTAGTTTTCTTGAGCACATATCTGCGAAAGCTTGCCACACTTTATTTATGTCCATACGCTAATGCAACACCATTCGAATACTACAAATATACACTAATCCAATGGCTAGTGCAATAGTAGAGTAGTAAGTTTATTAGAGGGTACATTACAATGGTTTTACTGGACAGATTTCAATAAACTCTAGCACTGGAAGGTTTCTACAAGAATTAACAATACAAAATGTAAAGGTAACAAGTTTCAACATTGGTATACTAGCTCTGCATGAGTATTAAACTAAATACAAAAGTCTGAAGGTAACTAGCATTATTAACTAATGACAGTATAAAAAATTGCAAACCATGTACCTCCAAGGTAAATATCATTTCGAACTCGGGGGGACCTTAAAAATTGCTATCCCAATCTTGATAATCGATCAAACATAAAAACTTGATGGAACGAATCAACAGAACAGCCGGAGGAGGCGGTGCCCACTCTTGACCTTTCCTCTTGTCTTCATAATTGTCTGTGCAGTCTATACAAAAAAATTAACTTATCTCATGAAAGTGAGGTATGTAATCTATAAGCATTAACAGTGCAAAAATCTGAAGGTAGTAACAAGTTTCATCGTTGGTATACTGACTGTGCAACAGCATTAGAATGCCTTACTGAAAAATCTTTAATACATCCACAATCAACATATAACCCTGAAATAATCCAGTGACATTAAATGGCATTGCTTAAATTTATCGGTGGCATTAGACTAAGAGCGGCATTACTTAAATGTGGCATCACTTTAGCAGTAGCATTGCTTGACTTGACTTCTGGCATTATACTAACAGCAAAAAAAAGTGGCAATAAGAGCATGGGAGGCCCATTCAGACAGTGGGTGCACCAGTCCGATGTACCTCCACGGACGGAGAGTGGTGAGGGAGGTATGGTTGCCCATAGCAACAAATATCCAGGCAGCATATGTGGATTATGTCCCATTTTTGCTCTCTTTAGCCACCTTTTTCCTATGCGAGGACAAAAAACCGATTGACCTGGTCATTCTCTATTGCGTTTTTTTGGACTTGAAGACTGCAGGGTTTACACCCCACAGCAATTTATTAAAACTTAAAATAGCAAGTACAGCAAAGATTTCCTTAAGAAAAGGAACTGAGCATTCTCTATTGCGTTGTCATGCCTTTCTACCCTTCTTCAACCAAGAGACACGAGACTCGTTCCTTAGCTACTGATTTTCCCCTTTTCAACCTAGATGCGGGTTCGATGCCTACTCTCTTGGACAGTACAGTCTCCCTTCCTTTCCTTATTCAACCTAGACATGGATTAGTCTGCATGAAGTAGGGTTTCCTTTAATAGTGCAAATTATGGTTTTCGTCTGTGTGGCCAGCAGAGCAGAGGATAGCAAATTGGGAAGATGGTGGAGTGGAAAAAGATCCACATGCAACGACGTGGCAGATGGGGCAATAGAACAAGGTTATGGTTCGAAAAGAGGTAGCATACCTGAGGGTCGGCGGGAAGTGGCTTCGCTCGTGGTCGTCGTCCTCCGCACACACTATGGCAGCGAGCTTGGGGACGGAGGCCATCCCGCGTAGGCGCTAGGTCTAAGAGGACAGCCTTGTCGTCAGTGCGTGACCTCGCTCGCCGACGACGAGTGCGTCAACGCTGCACGTCCTTTTCTTCCCCGACGGATCTGTGACCACCGGTGAGGAGGGAGAGAGGGGCCGTCTTTTTTAGATCTGGAGAGAGGGTGGTAGTGTGAGAAGCAAGTGGGCAGCCCTTAGCAAGAAAGCGCTCAAGCTCCAGCCTATATATCTTTTTTATACTACTAGTACTAGAGGTGGAGTAGTGGTAGAGTAGTTTATATTTTCTCTGCGTACAGTACTAGTTAGTCGTGCTTCAAAACTGATCGGCACGCCATTAAAAAAATAAAGGTCGATAACTAATGCGGCACCTCGGGCCAACGCGACCAGATTGCATTTTGCAGGACAAATTACACACCATGTTTCGTTGACATGTGGTCCCGTTCCAACATATCAGTGAGACGATGGCGAGTAGTAGGAGTATTTCCGAACGGACGTGTAGGCCGGGGTGCCTCTTCGTGAACCATGGCAAACTCGCAATGGTCCACCAACTCTTCGCCTTTCCCTCTCGATTTGGAACTGCTGTCGCACGCTCTTCCTCTCCCTCCTCCATTTTCCTTCAGCCCTTCACCCTTTCTTCTGCCATTGTTCAATCGTCTTCTCCATGGAGGGAACAGGCTGGAAACGACCCCGTTATTCTTGCCCCAATCTGAAAGATGACGTGGTGGAGGAACTCATTGATCGGTGCGACGTCATCACCTCGGCTAGCATGGCAAGTTCGTTCAAGCCCATTCTAAACTCAACTACTAACATCATTACAAAGAACCCAAGAGTCAAGGAGCGGTTTGATCTCCCCTATCTTCTCCGCCGTGACCCTAATGATGACTGGCGCCGGCACGATGGAGGCCTCGCCCTGTGCAAGTTGATGCCGCTTGATAATGATACGTATGATGTTAAGATGCCATCGCTTGAGGGCAAGGCTTGGGCGGGCGCAAATGGAGATTGGGTTGTTTACATTGGGTCCAACTGCGAGTGGGAACTTGTGAATGTGTACACTCGTCACCGGGTTCCACTTCCAAAAATCTCAGCACACTGCCCAGAGGTTGAGCACACCGGTAATGTACGCACGTTCAAATACGATCATGGTGACTATATTCTACGGAAGATAGCAATTTGTCGAGTTCCCAACCGCTATTGGAATTACAGCAACTATGATGTTGTTGCTATCTTCGACAAGCTTGTTGCCTTCCTTGACGGTTTCACTCGATGGATATTGCTCAGAAATCAGTTTCTGTACACGGATGAGTACTGTGATGCAATTCAATACGAGCGCCTTGTGTTTGCTGCCACCACTTGTGGCACTGTTTTTGCATGGCATCCTCATAGTTTCGGTACGTTTTTATTCCACCGTAATTATAATTGTTTCATCCACATGCATGTGGGTTAGCAAGTTTCCCTTTACTAATTAACCTTCTTCTTGTGTTTCCAAGGTACTGTGAACATCCCACCACCTATACTTGAAAAAATTTATAACCAAGGGGGAGATGATGATGGTGATGATCACGAGCATGAGGACGAGTAGCGCCCATATACTCTGTGGCGCCTGGCAACTAATTCCGATGGATCACCTCTTCTTGTGTGTATACAGCCCACTGATGATGTTACTGCTAAGGAAGCAGGTGTCTCCCATGGTCGCACTCTCCAGACCTATTCCAACACCTGTTGCATGGTATTCGGGATGGATACTAGTGTGCTAGCGCCAACTCCTTCTCCCTGGTACAGAATTGATAGTCTTGGAGAGAACTAGCTCTTCCTTGGACAAAACTATCCGATGATAGTGAAAGGCGATCCAACTGTTGTTGACACATTTATGAGATGCAACTGTGTCTATACCTCGGACATTTGTGTGGTTCCCTACCCTGGTAGGGATATAGTAGGCCGCTTCAGCCTGGATGATCAGTCCTGCGTTGGTTTCCAGATCGACAATCGATGGCCCGTCCCAGAGAATCACTTGTGGTTCAAAGCAAGCGTTTCCAACGCCGAGGAATGGTTGAGTTGAAGTTCATTTCATTGCTTGTTATTTGTTGTGTGGTGAAAACTTTAGTATTTATAATGTATCCTCGTTGTCGATGTGGGTTGATGACCTGTTGTATGTAATAAAATGATATGCGTGTGATAAACTTACTAAATTTATGAATGGCTTTCGAGTCACTTCTCTGAGTGAGTGGTGCGACGAGGCAAAAAAATATTTTCCGAATACATAATTGTACGTGCATTGCAACAGGTTATCGGATGAGGCCAATCAACAATAGTAGTACACTATTTGTACTAGCTTCAGATGCTGCGCGCGTCGGGCGGGTGTTTTTACTGTAGCCATATGTTAATGTGTTCATTGTACATAACCAGCACCTCGAATCCTCGATACTAGTACTATATAGTAGGAGTAAGTAGTAGGGAGTAGTAGGGTGGCATGGGCCAGAACAAGCATTCACGTCCAGGAGTACGGCACACGCCACCACCACGACATCCATCTGACACCATATTATTTCTTGGAGTCCGTGCTAGAGCAATCTCTTCAACCTCGTCGTTTCTCTAACTTCAGGCATCGCGCGGCGGGCGAGGTGGGGGTTTGCCGATAGTCGGTTTCCTTAACTGTGGTCCCACTTGTAAGGCCAACTCCAACGCACGACCCCAAAGGCACCTCCGTTTTGCACGGACTCCAACGATAATTTTGACTAGAAAAGCAAGACCAAAGAAAACAAGAACCACAAGAATACATTTTACTACTCCTGTAAGTTGGATTAGTGCCTTCTCGATGCATTCATTGTTGATCTGCGGAGCCTCGATCTTGCGTCTGTGCTAGCTAAAAGTGATAGAACATCTACTAAATTGCGCTCTATCAATATATGGATGTACTCTTCTTCCCAATACAAAAACTTGCGTCCATTCTACTCCCTCTGTTGCACAATACATGCCTTCTATTTGTCAAAATATGTATGTATCTAGACATGTCTTAGTATATAGGTACATCCATTTTTGGACAAATGGAAGTCAAGTATTTTGGAACGGAGGGAGTACACAATAAAAATTTTAAGTTAGCACAACTAGTCTAATCCAAGAGCATAACCGAAGATTTGGTCGGGTTCTTCCTCCATTTGCTGACACGTGGGACATCCAGCATCCAGGTCGTGTCATGAAAGAAAATAGAGTGGTAGTTGAAGCCACGAGATGTGCATCTTGGGTTAAACTGTAAATAGAATCTTACTACTTGAGGGAGTCCTGGATTAGGGGGTCTCCGGACAGCCGGACTATATTCTTTGGCCGGACTGTTAGACTATGAAGATACAAGATTGAAGACTTCGTCTCGTGTCCGGATGGGACTCTACTTGGCGTGGAAGGCAAGTTAGGCAGTACGGATATGGATATCTCCTCCTTTGTAACCGGCCTTATGTAACCCTAGCCCTTTCCGGTGTCTATATAAACAGGAGGGTTTTAGTCCGTAGGACAACATACAATCATACCATAGGCTAGCTTCTAGGGTTTAGCCTCCCTGATCTCGTGGTAGATCTACTCTTGTACTACCCATATCATCAATATTAATCAAGCAGGACGTAGGGTTTTACCTCCATAAAGAGGGCCCGAACCTGGGTAAAACTTCGTGTCCCCTGCCTCATGTTACCATCCGCCTAGACACACAGTTCGGGACCCCCTACCCGAGATCCGCCGGTTTTGACACCGACATTGGTGCTTTCATTGAGAGTTCCTCTATGTCGTCGCCGTTAGGCTTGATGGCTCCTTCTATCATCATTGGCGATGCAGTCCAGGGTGAGACTTTTCTCCCCGGACAGATTTTTGTATTCGGCGGCTTTGCACTGTGGGCCAATTCGCTTGGCCATCTGGAGTAGATTGAAAGCTACACCCCTGGCCATCAGGTCAGGTTTGGAAGCTTAAACTACACGGCCGATATCCACGGAGACTTGATCTTCGACGGATTCGAGCCTCTGCCTGGTGCGTCACGCGGTCACGATGAGTACGATTTAGCTCTACCATCAGATAGTGTTCAGGAGATCGCACTGGCAGCTGCTCCGACCCTTAATTCGGAGCTAGTTGTGCCATCCATGGACAGGTGGATGGACCCCGCCATGGAGGCCTTACCCTCAGCGGCGATCGAGCCGAACATCGACCTTACCCTGCACGAGAGCCGTGTTGTCAAACTGCTGGATCCTTCTCCGGCCACGGACTCCGAACCGCCTGCGCCCGTTCCTAGCGAATCCGATTGGGCGCCGATCATGTAGTTTACCTCCGCGGATATTTTTCAGCACTCGCCCTTTGGCGACATACTGAACTCATTAAGGTATCTCTCCTTGTCAGGAGGATCCTGGCCGAACTATGTCCGGCAGGATTGGGATGCGGACAACGAAGAAATTCGCTGCCCACCCACCACCCACTTAGTAGCCACTGTCGATGACTTAACCGACATGCTCGACTTTGACTCCGAAGACATTGGCGGTATGGACGACGATGCGGGAGACGAAGAGGAACCACTGCCCACAGGGCACTGGACAGCCACCTTATCATACAATATATACATGGTGGACACACCCAAAGAAGGCAATGGCAGCGAGACAGCGGAGGATGACCCCTCCAAGAAGTAACCCAAGCGCCGACGTCAGCGGCGCCGCTCTAAGTCCCGCCAAAGCAAAAGTGGTGATATCGGCACAGATGATAATAATACTCCGGATAGTGCCGAAGATGGCAGCAACCCCTCCAGCACGATCTAGGACAGGAGGATGGAGAAGCTAGCCCTCCAGAGAGAGCGGCGGATGGAGAGGTGGAGGATGATAATTACATGCCCCCCTCCGAAGATGAGGCAAGCCTCGGCGATGACAAATTCGCCGTGCCAGAGGATCCCATCGAACAAGAGCGCTTCAAGCGCCGGCTTATGGCCATGACAAATAGACTTAAGAAAAAGCAGCAGCAGCTTCAAGCTGATCAAGATCTACTAGCCGACAGATGGACCGAAGTCCTCGCGGCCAAGGAATATAAACTCGAGTGCCCCTCCAAGAGTTACCCAAAATGCAGGTTGCTACCCCGACTGGAGGAAGAAGCGTATGACGCGGCTGATCGGCCACCTCGTGGCCGCGATAGAGAGGCATTCCAGCCAAAAACTCAGCTTGCACCCCGACGCCATTCAAATGAAAAGGCATGGGGAAATACGCCAGACCTGCGAGACATATTGGAGGACAAAGAAAAACATGCAAGATCGATCTACGGATCACGAGGGCGCGCCACTATGCAAGACGATAAACGTCACACCGGATACAGTAAAAGTAAATCCGGCCGGGCCGAACACAGCGGGCAAGACCCATTCGAGCTGTGTCGCGATATAGCCCAATACAAAGGCGCCGCACACCCCGTATGCTTCACAGACAAAGTCATGGATCATCAAATCCCAGAGGGTTTCAAACCCGTAAATATAGAATCATACGACGGCACAACGGATCATGCGGTATGGATCGAGGATTTTCTCCTCCACATCCACATGGCCTGCGGTGATGACTTACACGCCATCAAATACCTCCCACTAAAGCTCAAAGGACCAGCACGACATTGGCTTAACAGCTTGCCAGCAGGGTCCATTAGCTGTTGGGAAGATCTGGAAGCCGCATTCCTCGACAACTTTCAGGGCACTTATGTGCGACCACCAGACGCCGATGACCTAAGCCATATAATTCAGTAGCCAGAGGAATCGGCCAGGGAATTCTGGACACGGTTCCTAACAAAGAAAAATCAAATCGTCGACTGTCCGGATGCGGAGGCCTTAGTAGCTTTTAAACACAACATCCGCGACGACTGGCTAGCCCGGCACCTTGGTCAGGAAAAGCCGAAATCAATGGCAGCCCTCACGACACTCATGAGCCGCTTTTGTGCGGGAGAAGACAGCTGGCTGGCTCGCAGTAATAACATATCAAAGAACCATGGTACTTCGGATACCAAGGACGGCAATGGCAGGTCACGTCGAAATAAACATAAGCATCGCATTAACAGCGACAATACTGATGATACGGCAGTCAATGGCGGATTCAAAGGCTCTAAACCTGGTCAGCGGAAAAAGCCATTTAAAATAAGCACTCCGGGCCCATCCAGTTTGGACCATATACTCGATCACTCGTGCCAAATACACGGCACCCCCGACAAGCCAGCCAACCACACCAATCGGGATTGTTGGGTATTCAAGCAGGCCGGCAAGTTAATTGCCGAAAACAAAGATAAGGGGCCACATAGCGATGACGAGGAAGAGCCCCGGCAGCCGAACACCGAAGGACAGAAGAGGTTCCCCCCACAAGTGTGGACGGTGAACATGATATACGCAACCCACATCCCCAAAAGGGAGCGGAATCGTGCGCTCAGGGACGTATATGCGTTGGAGCCAGTTGCCCCAAAGTTTAGCCCATGGTCCTCCTGTCCGATCACCTTCGATCGCAGGGACCACCCCACTAGTATCCATCATGGCGGATTTGCCGCACTAGTCCTAGACCCAATCATTGACGGATTTCACCTCACTCGAGTCCTTATGGATGGAGGCAGCTGTCGTGGTTCTAAGTCTAACAGTAGTGTAGGGGGGTAAGTATGGAGAGGCAAGATCTTAGCTATGGAGAAGTTGTAAGAACGCAAGGTTTATGAGTTTAGGCCCTTCTCGGAGGAAGTAATAGCCCTATGTCTCGGAGCCCGGAGGCGGTCGACTGGATTATGTGAGTATGAATTACAGAGGTGCGAACCCTTGTCTCGGAGGAGGGGTGGCTTATATAGAGTGCGCCAGGACCCCGGCCAGCCCACGTTACAAAGGGTTCAATGTATATTAAGGCAGGGCGTTACTGGTAACGCTAGTAATAAAGTGCTATGATGACCATAAAAGCTACTTAATGACCGACCGTTAGCGTGCGGAGTGACTTTAGGTCTCCTGGCCGTCGAGTGGTTGGATCTTGGTCGAGTGATTGCTTCTCGGTCGAATGTCTTCGAGTCTATCGAGTGGAACACCTCCAAGTCGATTGAAAGGTGATTTCTTCTAGAGATGTCCTTGGGTAGGGCAGTTAGGACAGGTCCATGACCCTACCCTGGGTACATAGCTTCATCATTAGCCCCCGAATGGATCGAGGTTTGAGTGGGGAAGGAGTTGAGAACTTCTCCGACTCGTTTTCCACGCCGTGAGCGTATCTTGTTTCGGATCAACGGACCTGAGTGATGACAGCAACTTCCTTTTCAGTCGCCTTGATCCATTCTTAATTCTTCGTCGAGTGAGTTTCTTTACTTGTAAGGCTCCGAGTGACGGTGCGGAGGAGATCTTTGGTCTGACAAGTTGTTTGTTGCCCGCAGATTTTGTGGGATCCGAATTTTGGGAAGCGCGCGGGACGGGGGAGGCCGCAGTAATCGGATGGGATAGAGCGGAGCCGCCTCGATCCCCGCGCCACCTTTTTCGCCACGTATCATGTGCACGATCGTTACGGGATTTGACAGAGCCACCTGGGCCTACCTGTTAGCCACTCGGAAGCGGCCTCATATAAGGCGTTAGACCGGAGTCTCCCGAACAGTGCGTTCCCATTTCCTCTTCTCCTCTTCATGCCCCTCCGCTGCGCTCGCTCTCGCCCCAGCGTCACCGCTCCGTACGCGTCTCGCTGGCGACAATGGGGAAGGAGAAGATGGGGTTGGTGAAGAGATCATGTCCCAGAGGACGAGGATGGATTACAAGTGGCCGCATCCTCCATCACCTCATCATCATCCCTGTAAGCTGAGGTCCGAGGACGAGGTGAATGCTGCTAGGGAAGCCATACGCCAGGCGGGCATTATGATGGAGAAGATGAAGACGGTGCGGGACGCCAGCCAAGCCGCCTATGATGCCAGCTCGGCTTTCCAGAGCAACGTTCAGGTTAGTTGGCTGCCGCTTGTTCTGTTAGGATATGCTACCTGAAGATTCTTTCCGAAAATCTTTGCATCTGTACACCCACTGGGTGCGTCGATTGAATTTTTGGACTAGTGGGGGCACGCTGAGTGCACCCACTGGGTGTAGTCCCCGAGACTACGGTGGACTGCTGGCAGTCGACTGTAGTCTTTGTATTTTGCCGAATGTATAAACCAAACTGGTAGTTTGTCTCTTCCACTCGGTCTGGTTGAGTGGGATCAGAACCGGTGGGGGCACGCTGAGTGCACCCACTGGGTGTAGTCCCCAAGACTACGGTGGACTGCTGGCAGTCGACTGTAGTCTTTGTATTTTTCCGAATGTATAAACCAAACTAGTAGTTTGTCTCTTCCACTCGGTCTGGTTGAGTGGGATCAGAACCGGTGGGGGCACGCAAAGTGCACCCACTGGGTGTAGTCCCCGAGACTACGGTGGACTGCTGGCAGTCGACTGTAGTCTGAGTTCTACTTTATCTCTTTCTGCCCTTTTTTGACTCGACTTCGGCGAGCCGGTCGAGTGGGATCAGAACCGGTGGGGGCACGCAAAGTGCACCCACTAGGTGTAGTCCCCGAGACTATGGTGGACTGCGGGCAGTCGACCGTAGTCTTAGTATTTATTGCCTTTGTTGTTTTCGCTGTAAAAATAACTTCTCCCCTTTGATTTCAGAAATCTTGTGATCTTGGAGCTCACTTTGCTGACTTGGAGAAGCAGCAGATTCAACTGAACCTTGACTTGGAGCTGGCCAGGACAGAGCTGCAAAAGGTCAGAGACGGCGCCGCTGCTAAGACGAGTTTGTCGACTATTCAGTTTTAGGCTTGAGTACCCTTCTGCTATTTCTGAATCAATCGTCATTTCTTTGCAGAAAAACTGAGAGAAGCTCTGGCGAAGAAGGATGAGGATTTGGCTGCTGCTCGTAAGGAGGCTGATGATAGGACCGCTCTGGCCGAACAGAAGCTGGCTTCGGTCGGCCAGTTGGAAGAAGAGAATACCAGGCTGAAGACCGCTCTGAATGACTCCAACAAGGAGTGCTCGCGCTGGAAGAAGGCGAATCTCGTCCAGGGCGAGAAAATGGAAAGCATTGCTCGCAGGAGGGATGATCTGGAGAGCTATCTGAGAAGTCTTGCCAAGAAGTTGTTCATCAAGCTTGAAGGTGCACATTCTGTTCCGACTGATTTTTTTTGTGTCGACTCAGTGTACGAAAATTGACTTATCCTTGGATCGTGAATGCAGAGTTTTGCCAGAACTTTGAAGAGGAGACTGGGCGGATCGAACCAGGTTTGGATCCAATCCACTCTCCCGTGAAAGATGAAACTACCATGAATCTGCTCCGTTTGGAATCTCGCATCGACAGTGCCGTGGATTACTTGGCTCGACTGAAGGTCGCCATGTCACGGATTGACCCGGCACTTTGGCCAGAGGTTGTGCTCCAAAATGATCTTGAGTCCCTGATGACTTGACTAAATGAAATCCTAGACCGAGTGCAGGAGTGGAAGAAGTCTGCTGCTTGGTGTGGCGCTGACGTGGCTCTGTCTTTGGTTCGTGTCCACTGCAAGGAGGTGCGACAAGACAAACTGGCAACAATCAAGGTCGCCAACACCCAGAAACATGACTTCTGAACCTTTATGGAGACTTTCATCGCTGCAGCCACTTGGATAGCCGACGGCATCCACCTGGATGAGTTCGTCGAGCCTGCCAGCCCTCCTCCCGCGGAGTGAACAAACTCTTATGTCCCACCTTAAATTTGCCTCGGAATGCCGGGTGGTTTTTGTAACCGTTTAAACTTTTTCGTGCTGCATGCCCGAGTACTTCGATCTGTGATCCGGGACCTTTAGAATTTATCTGGACTTGGTTTACCGTTGAATATCTTTATGAATCTCCTGCTGAGTGAACCCATTCTCCATTCGAGACAACCTTTGTATTCGCAGCGCAGCTCCGAAAGAGAGGGAAGCAGTCGACCCATGTCTTGTCGCCCTTGCGGGTCGGCGATGGAGTGTGCATCGTATTTGTGGTGAAGCTCTCCAGGGGAAGGCGGCGGTCGACCCACACCTTGTTATTGCAGAGCGGGGCGGAGCGCACATTGTATTTGTGGCGAATCTCTCCAGGAGAAGGTGGCAGTCGACCCGCACTTCGTTACTGTAGAGCGGGATGAATTGCGCATTGTATTTGTGGCAAAGCTCCCCAGGAGAAGGTGGCAGTCGACCTGCCCCTCGTCGTCTTTGAGGATTGAGATGTGTTTCGTACTTAGGCGAGTTCTGGACTACAGCTAAGCCCCTGAGTGGGAGGATTGCTCTCCACTCGGTAGGATTTTTTCAAACTTACGCGAGTGCCGGACTGCAGCTAAGTCTCCAAGTGAGAGAACTTAGGCGAGTACTGGACTGCAGCTAAGCCCCCGAGTGGGAGGATTGCTCTCCACTCGGTAGGATTTTTTCAAACTTAGGCGAGTGCCGGACTACAGCTAAGTCTCCAAGTGGGAGAACTTAGGCGAGTACTGGACTGCAGCTAAGCCCCCAAGTGGGAGGACTGCTCTCGACTCAGTAGGATTTTTTCAAACTTAGGTGAGTGCTGGACTGCAGCTAAGTCTCCAAGTGAGAGAACTTAGGCGAGTATTGGACTGCAGCTAAGCCCCCGAGTGGGAGGATTGCTCTCCACTCGGTAGGATTTTTTCAAACTTCCGCGAGTGCCGGACTGCAGCTAAGTTTCCAAGTGAGAGAACTTAGGCGAGTACTGGACTGCAGCTAAGCCCCGAGTGGGAGGATTGCTCTCCACTCGGTAGGATTTTTTTAAACTTAGGCGAGTGCCGGACTGCAGCTAAGTCTCAAAGTGAGAGAACTTAGGTGAGTACTGGACTGCAGCTAAGCCCCCGAGTGGGAGGATTGCTCTCCACTCGGTAGGAATTTTTCAAACTTAGGCGAGTGCCAGACTGCAGCTAAGTCTCCAAGTGAGAGAACTTAGGCGAGTTCTGGACTGCAGCTAAGCCCCCGAGTGGGAGGATTGCTCTCCACTCGGTAGGATTTTTTCAAACTTAGGCGAGTGCCGGACTGCAACTAAGTCTCCAAGTGAGAGAACTTAGGCGAGTACTGGACTGCAGCTAAGCCCCCGAGTGGGAGGATTGCTCTCCACTCGGTAGGATTTTTTCAAACTTAGGCGAGTGCCGGACTGCAACTAAGTCTCCAAGTGAGAGAACTTAGGCGAGTACTGGACTGCAGCTAAGCCCCCGAGTGGGAGGATTGCTCTCCACTCGGTAGGATTTTTTCAAACTTAGGCGAGTGCCGAACTGCAGCTAAGTCCCCAAGTGAGAGAACTTAGGCGAGTACTGGACTGCAGCTAAGCCCCCGAGTGGGAGGATTGCTCTCCATGCGGTAGGATTTTTTTCAAACTTAGGCGAGTGCCGGACTGCGGCTAAGTCTCCAAGTGAGAGAACTTAGGCGAGTACTGGACTGCAGCTAAGCCCCCGAGTGGGAGGATTGCTCTCCACTCGGTAGGATTTTTTTAAATACTTAGGCGAAACGGATTCGCAGCTAAGCCCCCGAGTGGGAGGCTGGCTCACCACTCGGTAGGAAACTGTTTTTACAAACTTAGGCGAAGCGGATTCGTAGCTAAGCCACCCACTGGGGGATTTCTTACGCAAACAAAAACAATAATAATCACTGGGAAAATTATAACACTCTTGTCTTTGATAAATAAACTACAGGAGCTTTTCTTATTACATCTCATCCGAGTGAGAATTCAAGTATAAAAGGGGTGGAGTAGCTCCGCATTCCAGGCTCGTGGCTCATCAATCTGGTGATCGACATTGTAGAGGTGGTATGCTCCATTGTGGAGGACTCTGGTGACTATGAAGGGGCCTTCCCAAGTAGGAGCGAGCTTGTGTGGTTTCTGCTGATCCACTCGGAGGACTAAGTCTCCTTCTTGGAAGGCTCGGCTCTTCACGTTTCTGGCATGGAATCGACGCAAGTCTTGCTGATAGATGGTCAATCGAATCAAGGCCATTTCTCTTTCTTCTTCTAGGAGGTCGACTGTGTCCTGCCGGGCTTGTTCTGCTTCATCTTCAGAGTAGAGCTCGACTCGGGGAGCGTTGTGAAGCAGGTCACTCGGTAAGACTGCCTCGGCTCCGTAGACCAAAAAGAATGGGGTTGTTCCGGTCGATCGATTCGGGGTTGTCCTCAATCCCCAAAGGACTGATGGAAGCTCGTCGATCCATGCACCTGCTGCGTGCTTGAGATCGCGCATCAATCGAGGTTTCAGTCCTTTGAGAATTAGGCCATTTGCCCTTTCTGCTTGCCCATTTGACTTGGGGTGAGCGACCGAAGCATAGTCAACCCGAGTGCCCTGAGAGGCGCAAAAGGCCCTAAATTTGTCGGAATCGAAGTTTGACCCATTGTCCGTGATGATGCTGTGCGGAACTCCATATCTGAATATCAACTCTCTGATGAAACTGATAGCGGTGCAAGCATCGAGATTCTTGATAGGCTTGGCTCCAATCCATTTGGTGAACTTGTCGACTGCTACCAACACATGGGTGAAGCCGCTCCTGCCTGTTCTCAGTGGTCCAACCATGTCCAGCCCCCAAACAGTGAAGGGCCAGACGAGTGGAATGGTTTTCAGGGCCGACGCGGGCTTGTGCGGCATATTGGAGTAATACTGACATCCTTCACATTTGTCGACTATCTCTTTTGCCATCTCATTGGCTCTTGGCCAGTAGAACCCCGCTTAGTATGCTTTAGCCACAATGGTCCGAGAGGATGCATGATGACCACAGGTCCCCGAGTGGATATCGTTAAGGATCATCTGACCTTCTTCTGGTGTAATACACTTCTGGCCGACCCCAGTCGCGCTTTCTCTATATAACTGTCCCTTTATGATTGTAAAGGCCTTGGATCGACGGATGGTCTGTCGAGCCTCTTCTTCATCTTCTGGGAGTTCTTTCCTTAGGATGTACGTGATGTACGGTTCTGTCCAGACGGGAGTGATAACCAAGACTTCCATGATCAGGTCGACCACAGCTGGAACTTCAACTTCAGTCAGATCCGTGGCGCTTTTTGGCTGCGGGGCCTCTTCAGTGAAGTGATCCTCCTGGACCGATGGTGTGTGGATGTGTTCCAAAAACACATTGCTGGGAATGGCTTCTCTTTTGGAACCTATTTTTGCCAGATCATCAGCTGCTTGATTTTTCAGTCGGGGTATGTGATGAAGCTCTAACCCCTCGAATTTCTTCTCTAGCTTTCTCACTGCATTGCAATAACCATTCATGGCTGGACTTCTAATGTCCCATTCCTTCATCACTTGATTAACCACCAAATCTGAGTCGCCATAGACCATGAGGCGACGGACGCCGAGTGAAATGGCCATGCACAACCCATATAAAAGTGCTTCGTATTCTGCCTCGTTGTTAGAGGAATCAAAGTGGATTTGAAGAACATATCTGAGTTTATCTCCTCTGGGGGAGACCAACACCACTCCGGCGCCGGAACCATTTAGCATCTTGGAACCGTCGAAGAACATGGTCCAATGATCCGAGTGAACCTGAGTTGGCAGTTGCTGTTCAATCCACTTGGCAACGAAATCCGCGATTGCCTGGGACTTGATAGCTTTCTTTGCCTCAAACTTGATATCTAGAGAAAGGAGTTCAATCGCCCATTTTGCCACTCGACCAGTTGCGTCCCTGTTATGCAAGATCTCTGACAACGGAGCATCGCTGATGACTGTAATGGAATGATCAGAGAAGTAGTGGGCAACTTTCTTTGTGGTCATATAAATCCCATATACGAGCTTCTGATAATGAGGATATCTTTGCTTTGATGGGGTCAAGACTTCAGAAATATAATACACTGGGCGCTGAACTTTGAAGGTTTTCCCTTCTTCTTCCCGCTCGACCGTAAGTACCGTACTGACGACTTGTCCTGTGGCTGCAATGTAAAGCAGCAAAGGCTCCTTGCTGATTGGGGCAGCAAGCACCGGCTGGGTGGAGAGCAGAGCTTTGAGCTCTGCGAACGCTGCGTCAGCTTCAGGAGTCCACTCGAACTTGTCAGACTTCTTCATCAATCCGTAAAGAGGCAATGCCTTTTCACCGAGACAAGATATGAATCGACTTAGGGCGGCCAAGCAACCAGTAAGCTTCTGAACATCGTGCACTCGCACAGGACTTTTCATTCGGAGTATAGTACCGACTTTTTCTGGATTGGCATCGATTCCCCGTTCGGAAACGAGAAAACCGAGTAACTTTCCGCCAGGAACCCCGAATGTGCATTTTGATGGATTAAGCTTGATATCAAACCTTCTGAGGTTGGCAAAGGTTTCAGCAAGGTCAGTCAGCAGGTCGGAACCCTTCCGTGACTTGACCACAATATCATCCATGTACGCCTCCACATTCCGACTGATTTGGGTGAGCAAACACTTCTGAATCATCCTCATGAATGTTGCTCCGGCATTCTTGAGGCCGAATGGCATGGTAACATAACAGAAGCACCCGAATGGAGTGATGAAAGCTGTTTTGATTTCGTCAGGCCCATACAGACGGATCTGATGGTACCCGGAATAGGCGTCTAAAAAAGACAGTCGCTCACATCCCGCAGTCGAGTCGACTATCTGGTCGATGCGGGGGAGAGGAAAATGATCTTTCGGGCAGGCCCGATTGATATGTTTAAAGTCAATGCACATGCGAAGTGACTTGTCCTTCTTGGGGACCATGACAACATTGGCGAGCCACTCGGAGTGGTAGATTTCTCGGATGAACTCCGTCGCTAAGAGCCGAGCCACCTCTTCGCCAATGGCCTTTCTCTTCTGGACGGCGGACCATCGGAGATGTTCCTTGACAGGTTTCACTTTTGAGTCGACTCTTAGGCGGTGCTCAGCCAGCTACCTGGGAACACCCGGCATGTCAGAGGGCTTCCATGCGAAAATGCCCCAGTTCTCACGGAGGAATTGGATGAGCGCTTCTTCCTATTTGGAGTCGAGTGTTGTCGAGATATGAGTTGGAGCAGCGCTGGGGTCGGTCGGGTGGATGTGAGCTGTCTTCATATCGCCAGTCGACTGAAAAGCTGACTCTGTAGTGGGCTTCTTGGCTCGCAAAAAATCACTCGAGTCTGCAGTCTTCTGGTATTCCTGCAACTCCATTACTGCCATCTGAGCATTAGCGATCTTCGAACCTTTCTGGAAACATTCTTCCGCTTTCTTCCGATTGCCCGTAATAGTGATCACACCTTTGGGGCCAGGCATCTTTAATTTGAGGTACACGTAGCATGGTCGGGCCATGAAGCGTGCATAAGCCGGCCTCCCCAAAATAGCGTGGTAGGCACTCTGGAAGTCTACAACTTCAAATGTCAATTTTTCTTTGCGGTAATTTTTGGAATCACCGAAAACCACATCAAGAGCAATCTGGCCGAGTGATTCAGCCTTCTTCCCAGGAATGACTCCATGGAAACTCATGTTGCCGGCACTGAGTCTGGACATCGGAATGCCCATCCCTTTCAACGTCTCAGCATACAATATGTTCAAATCGCTGCCACCATCCATCAGGACTTTGGTCAGTCGAGTGCCTTCAACAACTGGGTCGACCACCAAAGCTTGCCTCCCAGGGTGGCGATGCGCGTTGGGTGGTCGGACTTGTCGAATGTTATGGCAGTCTGAGACCATTTCAGGTAACTAGGTGTCGCCGGAGCGACCATATTCACCTCTCGGTTAATAACTTTCAGTCGACTTTTGCTTTCAACATCGGCAAAAATCATCAGAGTGGAATTGACCTGAGGGTATCCGTCGTCACTGTCTTCTTTGTCCTCGACCTTGTCCGACTCCTTTTCCTTACCTTTGGGCTGCTTGCCCTGGAACTGCTGGATCAAGAGTCGACACTGTCGAGTGGTATGTTTCGGGTAAATGAAATTACCCTCTTCATCTTTCTTTGTGTAGATGAGACATGGCAAGTCCAACACATCATTTCCGTCCTGGTCTTTAACCTTTTTGGGGTTCCAAGGTCCTTTAGGTTTCCCTTTAAACTTTCCTTGGGTTAAAGCCAAGGCTTCCCCGGGAGCCGCTGGCTCGGCTTTCCGCTTCTGTTTCCGATTGGAATTTCCTCCGGTTTCTTGGGCGACTGACTTGAGCTTGCCACTCCTGAGTCGATCCTCATCTTCACCATTAGCGTACTTGGTGGCAATCTCCATCATCCGATTCAGGGACATATCCCCGGTTCGACCGAATTTCAAATTCAGTTCTCTGTACTTGACGCCTTCCTTGAAGGCACAAACTGCTTGGTGGTCAGGCACATTCTCCACCGAGTGATATAACGTGATCCACCTCTGGATGTAATCCCTCAAAGTTTCATTCGGCTTATGCACGCAAGACCGCAGTTCCGTCAGCCCTGCCGGTCGCTTGCATGTGCCTTCAAATATGGTGACGAACACTCGGGAGAGATCTTCCCAAGTGTAAATGCTGCTAGGTGCTAACTGGTTCAGCCACGCTCTGGCCGAGCCCTCCAACATGAGAGGCAGGTGCTTCATGGCTACTTCATCATTGCCGCCGCCAATCTGGACGGCCACTCGGTAGTCCTCAAGCCAAGTATCGGGCTTGGACTCGCCAGTGAACTTACTGACTCCAGTCGCCAACCTGAAGTTGGGAGGAATCACAGCGGCCCTGATGGCTCTACTAAAGCACTCTGGCCCCGAAACATGTACTCTGCTGCTGGTAGGTGCATCTCTGTCGTGACCTTCTCGGTGAGCCCTGTTCCTGTCGACCAAACCTTGGACGAGAATGGATCTCGCGTCAAAGCCTGGCCCTCTGGGGTCGACTGGAATCCTTCGCCCACCACTATGAGGGCACCTGTCATCCTGCTGGCGAGGCACATACGACCCGCTCCTCGGGGGAGGCGTGGGCACTCGACGTCGACCGTCACGATCGACTCGGTGATCATACTGCTCATGGTTCCCATACTGGTCACGTCGGTCTCCACGTCCCTCACACCTCGGGGGAGATCTCGGGCTATGAGCCGACTGGACTGTGTCCGCGGCAACGGATCTGCTTTGAATCCTGTCCCGCGACTGAGAAACAGCGGAATTCTGATCTCCTGCTGCCCGGAGTAATGCTCTGATCTGCAGCAAGCCTCTGCCAGCCTCCGACTGGGAAGGCTGAATCAACTCCGCTATACGGGCCGCAGCTGCTAAATTCTGAATCGGAGTTCGATATACCTGCAGGGGCGGGAAGAGCTGACGTCGACTGGATTCGGGAACCCGTTGTCACGCACGCTCATCGAGTGCTCGCTGGAGGTTATCCAGTCGAGTGCGCTCGGCCAAGTTTTCCAAGCGCGCGTCCTCCAAGGTGCGAGCCTCGGGGGTTTCTCCAACAATAGGAGCGTGCAGTGCATCCACGTTCCGGCGGCGAAGTTCTTCCCTCTGCAGCGACGTGAGAGGCTCGGAAAGATACTCCTCATGGAGACGCGACGGGTCGCCTCCACCCGCGCCTCCGTCAGTGCGGGGAAAACTGGGAGGACTGGGCGGTCCATCGACCATCAGAACCTCCACCGCCGGATCGCTGCTGTCGCACTCGGACGCGGTCTCTGCGGAGCCAGTCGACAGGTCGAACAGGCCGTAGAGGGATTCGTCGGGCTCGATCGCCGTAACTTGAGGGGTGGCCGACTGACGTGCCACCGCGTGTCTCACCCACCGCTGAAGTCTCGACCGACCGGAGCGCTTGCGCCGGCGGGAAATAGGGAGGGAGGAAAACATAGGAGCTGACCGGTAGGGGGTCGACGGATGCCGCAGGAGAACGCCACGGACGCACGCGCTAAAGTGCGTTGCCCCGCGGACAGGGAGTGCGTCCACGTCGAGCGGAGCCTCCTGAAGCCAAGTGGAGTCGTCGGCGATGAACGTGAGTGCGCCAAGACGGATCTTGCGGCCCTCCACCAAAACTCCGCCGAAAACCATGATGATTCGGGTCGGAAAAGATCGCAACTCCTCCAACAAAACGCTAAAACACCTGCCCCATGGTGGGCGCCAACTGTCGTGGTTCTAAGTCTGACAGTAGTGTAGGGGGTAAGTATGGAGAGGCAAGATCTTAGCTATGGAGAAGTTGTAAGAACGCAAGGTTTACGAGTTCAGGCCCTTCTCGGAGGAAGTAATAGCCCTACGTCTCGGAGCCCGGAGGCGGTCGACTGGATTATGTGAGTATGAATTATAGAGGTGCGAACCCTTGTCTCGGAGGAGGGGGGTGGCTTATATAGAGTGCGCCAGGACCCCGGCCAGCCCATGTTACAAAGGGTTCAATTTATATTAAGGCAGGGCGTTACTGGTAACGCTAGTAATAAAGTGCTATGATGACCATAAAAGCTACTTAATGACCGACCGTTAGCGTGCGGAGTGACTTTAGGTCTCCTGGCCGTCGAGTGGTTGGATCTTGGTCGAGTGATTGCTTCTCGATGGAATGTCTTCGAGTCTGTCGAGTGGAACACCTGCAAGTCGATTGAAAGGTGATTTCTTCTAGAGATGTCCTTGGGTAGGGCAGTTAGGACAGGTGCATGACCCTACCCTGGGTACATAGCTTCATCAACAGCAGCCTGAACCTGCTTTATCAGGACACAGTGCGCAAAATGGGTATAGACCCCTCAAGGATCAAACCCACAAAAACGACCTTTAAAGGCGTCATTCCAGGTGTAGAGGCCCATTGCACAGGCTCAATTACACTCGAAGTGGTCTTCGGATCCCCGGATAACTTCCGAAGCGAAGAATTAATCTTTGATATAGTCCCGTTCCGCATTGGCTATCATGCACTGCTCGGGCAAACCGCATTTGCGAGATTCAATGCGGTACTACATTACGCATACCTCAAGCTCAAGATGCCAGGACCTCGGGGGGTCATCATAGTTAATGGAAACACAGAGCGCTCTCTCCGCACGGAGGAGCACACTGCGGCCCTCGCAGCAGAAGCGCAATGCAACCTCTCAAGGTAATCCACCAGTTCGGCGTTTCAAGACACGGACACCTTCAAGCGCGCTCGGAGTAATCGGCAACTAGATCGCCTGGCACGATCTGAGCTCGCGTAGCAATACGGCCCCCACCCCAGTCCCAGCCACACGGTGAAATCCGTGCCACGCGTACATAATTACGCATTAAAAATACCATGGGCGCAGGCGGGGAGGGGGGCACAACTACGGCACGCCCCAACAATGCGGCTTAAACCGCACTAGGGGCTTCCCGCTTTGTTATTTTTCTCTTTCAGGACTTTAATCTCTGGAAACCCTGTCCGGCAGCATGATCGCCGGACACATGATGCAGAAACCAAGGAGGCAGAAAGCTACGTCACACCACGGAAATCCCAGGTGGATTACGACAACGAGTGAAATATTTGCTTTAATACTATTCCTCAGCTTGCCCTTGGAAGGGACATAGTCCTACTTTTTGCTTATCGCACTATCTGTATCATTCTGCTTTAATGCACCCTTTTTGAATAAACAATGCATAACATTACGACTATTATTGCATTCTTATTTTATATATATATATATATGTGTTCATTAATGACGCCTTGCAACCGTACACTTTGGTACGACCAATACACCAGGGGCTCAAGCACCCCACATTATGGTGTGAGAAGTCCAAACACTTTCACAAGTGCGGCACCCCGAACTTGTAGCATTATATGCATCAGCTCCGAATCATGTCTTTGGTCAAATGTTGGGTTTGCCCGGCTCCTATGTTTTGGTACCTTACGTTCCGCTCTATCGGTTAAGGTAGCACTAGGAAAACTACTGCGATTGTGCCCCGGTTCTGCTGGGCTAAGCACCTCAGTAGAGAAAGCTAAAACTGACTATCATGATAAGGCGAGAGACTGGTCGCTGTTCGGCGAGGTTTCGAGTCCCTAAAGACTTATGCCGCTTAGAGCGAGGAGTCGGTCCTGTCCGGCTTAAAGGCGTGTGTCGCGCCCCGAATTTGGCCTTCCGAATACCAGGGGCTTCGCCGAAATTTAAAAATTATAGAATTCTATGGCTAAGTGAGAGTGATAAAGCATTATTAGTCTGGTTGCCTTGTTCGCTGTGTTGAGCACCTCCCTCGAAGGACCCACAAATGGGAACAAGAGTGCTCAGGTTTATCCCGAACACCCCAGCACTCGCGGCATGGGGGCAGAAGCCGAGGACTAGCCATCTCTCAGATTGGATAAACAGCCAAACAGAAGGTAATATTTTAAATTCAAACAAGCGTTGCATAGCGCATATGAAACAAGTTTTCATCATACAGGATCACACGAGCAAGTTTACTCAAATATTACATTCTTTGAACATTCGTCCGCTACAAGACAGGCACCCTTCAGGACACCCTCATAATAAATTTCGGGGGTGCGATGCTCCTTGCCCTGCGGCGGCCCTTCCTTGATCAGCTTCACGGCGTCTAGCTTGGCCCATTGCACCTTCACACGGGCGAAAGCCCGGCGTGCACCTTTGATGCAGACGGACCGCTTGACGACTTCTAGCCGTGGGCAGGCATCCACAAGCCGCCTCACCAAGCCAAAGTAGTTGTTCGGAAGGGCGTCGCCAGGCCACAGCCGGCTATCAAGCCCTTCATGGCCTGTTCGGCCGCCTTGTGTAGCTCGACCAGCTGCTTCAGCTGGTCACTCATAGGCACCAGGTGTTCGGTCCCAGTATACTGAGACCAGAACAGCTTCTCCGTTGAGCTTCCCTCCTCGGCCTGGTAAAACTGTGCGGCATCCAACACGCTGCGGGGCAAATCTACGAATGCTCCTGGAGAGCTCTAGATTAGGGTAAGTAACAGGTAATTTACTTTCACATGCTTGCTTTGCATATAGAATGCCTTACCCGCCGCTATTTTCTTCATCGCGTCAATCTCCTGGAGGGCCTTTTGGGCTTCGGCCTTGGCACTCTTTGCGCTCTCGAGGGCCGCGGCAAGCTCAGACTCTCACGTCTTCGAGTCAAGCTCCAAGCCTCGTGCTTCGTCACAAGAGCCTGGAGCTCTTGCTGCACCTCGCCCACCCGAGCCTCTTGCCTTTCTCGCTCGGTGTGCTCCTTGGCCGCTTTGTCTTCGGCCGCAGATAGAGGTTGCTTCAGGGTCGCCACCTTGGTCGTGGCCCTTGGCAAATTCATGATGATCCTATCATTTTGCAATCGTATTCCTTTTATACATATCCATGGACTAGGTATTACTTACCTTTGTTCTCCTCGAGCTGCCTCTTAGTAAGGCCGAGCTCTTTCTTGGACCCTTCGAGGTCCTGCTTCAGTGCGGCGACCTCCGCAGTCAGTGCGGCAGATGCCAGCAGCGAAGCCTGCATACGCATATTGACATACTTATATTAGACTCCTGCGATATTGTTTGATCCTCTGTTCGGCTTTTCTCTGTGAACACCGAACAGAGCATCAGGGCCTACTGTCTATGTGGTAATATTTTTCCTATATTTGAAACACTTACCTCAAAGCCTGTTAGAAAGCTAGCACAAGCTTCAGTCAATCCACTCTTGGCGGACTGAACCTTCTGGACCACCGCACTCATAATAGTGCGGTGCTCTTCGTCGATGGAAGATGTCGGTGTCAAAACCGGCAGATCTCGGGTAGGGGGTCCCGAACTGTGCGTCTAGGCCGGATGGTAACAGGAGGCAGGGGACACAATGTTTTACCCAGGTTCGGGCCCTCTTGATGGAGGTAAAACCCTACGTCCTGCTTGATTAGTATTGATGATATGGGTAGTACAAGAGTAGATCTACCACGAGATCGGAGAGGCTAAACCCTAGAAGCTAGCCTATGGTATGATTGTATGTTGTGGTTGTTGTATCCTATGGACTAAAACCCTCTGGTTTATATAGACGCCGGAGAGGGTTAGGGTTACACAAGGTCGGTTACAAAGGAGGAGATACCCATATCCGTATTTCCTAGCTTGCCTTCCACGCCAAGTAGAGTCCCATCCGGACACGAGATGAAGTCTTCAATCTTGTATCTTCATAGTCCAACAGTCCGGCCAAAGGATATAGTCCGGCTAACCGGAGACCCCCTAATCCAGGACTCCCTCAGTAGCCCCTGAACCAGGCTTCAATGACGATGAGTCCGGTGTGCAGTATTGTCTTCGGCATTGCGAGGCGGGTTCCTCCTCCGAATACACCACGGAAGAATTTTAATACAAGGATAGTGTCCGACCCTGCAAAATAAGTTCCACATACCACCATAGAGAGAATAATATTTTTCGCAGATCTAATTTGCTGACCTATTTTAGCAACAGGACATTACGTCACGGCCCGGTGATTATTCGAACCATTTCCTTTAACTAGCCCCGCACATAACGCGAGGCAGTTTTTTGACACGCCTTGTTAAAGCAGAGATCGTGTCCCCTTATCACGGGATTCTCATCAATACGGGTGTGGGTAACCCAACCACGCCATCGATTACGGCGCTTGTGGGATAAGCGAGTTTTACCAGGCTAGTGGGGGTGCATAGTTTCGTTCGCCCATATAAAGGGATAAGGATTCACCTTTTCATCCACGCCTTCTTCCTCCCTTGCTCATCCGTTTTCGCACACTCGAGCTCTAGCGCCCAAGTCCGCACTTCCCACCTCAACCTTCTCCAACCATGTCCAGAGCAGGAGGCAGGTGGATGGTCTCCTCCGTCTCGGATGGAGACATCAAGAAGCTGAGGAGAGCCGGATACCTGCCCGATGACATCACGCACCGGCTCCCAGATGAGGGGCAGCTCATCCCCACCCCCAGGCCCCATGAGAAGGTAGTGTTCCTCACCCATTTCCTCCGTGGACTGGGATTCCCTCTCCACCCATTCGTCCGGGGGCTCATGTTCTATTACGGCCTGGATTTCCACGATCTGGCCCCGAACTTCATCCTCAACATCTCGGCGTTTATCGTTGTGTGCGAGGCCTTCCTCCGCATCAAGCCCCACTTCGGTTTATGGCTGAAGACCTTCAATGTCAAGCCGAAGGTTGTGGGCGGTCGCCAGGCGAAGTGCGGAGGCTCCATGGTGGGCAAGATGCCCAACGTTACATGGCTCGAGGGCTCCTTTGTGGAAACAATAAAGGGGTGGCAATTGGGGTGGTTCTACATCACCGAGCCGCGTGAGCCTGCATGGGCAGCGGCCCCCGAGTTCCGATCTGGCATCCCCATGCGGCTCACCTCCTGGAAACAAAAGGGCCTGTCCTGGGGTAGTTCAGGAGAGCTGACCGGACTCCAAACATGTATTCAAAACATGGTGAGCAAGAAGCTCAAACTTGTCAACGTAGTCTAGGTCATGCTCCACCGCCGGATCCTCCCGTGCCAACAACGGGACTTCAACTTGTGGGAGTTCGACCCCGCGCAGCACCGAACTCTGAACAGGCTCTTCGACACAACTCACGAAGATGCCTGGGGGTGCTGTTCAAAAGCGCCGAGGTCCCTCCTCCCATTACTGAGGATCGCAGATTCAGCGTGAAGCGCCAAGCCAGTGGGGTAAGCTACTTTACCTTTCACGGGATACTTATCTTTTATAGATTGACTCCATGCGGGATCTGAACTCCCGTACCTTTGACAAGACTGGCAGGAGACGGCCGGACAGATCGACTGCCCGGCTCCTTTGCCCGAAGGCCCAGCGGACGCTCTTCTGGCGAAGATGCTGACTCCGGCTCCTTATATGGTGCCGGAGAAGACCAAGAAGGCCAAGGGAACCCGAAAGAGTTCCCGACGCCAGGCGTCGTCGGACTCTCCGTCCGATGACTCTGCGGCGCACTCCTTCCCCGAAGACGAGGAAGAAGAAGAAGAAGATGCTCCCCCTCCAGCTGGGGGAGATAAGAAAAGGAAGGCCGACCCAACTGGGGGGGCGAAGGGTCCAAGAAGGGAAGGACTCTCCTTCCGGACAGTTCCACCGCCAGCCGACGAAGGCGAAGACGAGTGGTTGCCCAGGGCCAAGCCCCTGGGGAGATCGTATGTATTCGGATACCAGAGTAACTCATAGCATTCCTTTGTCGCACTGCTTTCCCTAACGCCAAACATAATTATGCAGGCCGCCACGAGCCAGTATCGATGTATCATCGGACGGCTCCCTGGGCTCGTCGGACATGGATAGCGATCCAGTCCTGACCGCCACCTCCCCACATCCTGCTGACGACACCGAGGTGCTGTCTCAAGAGGCACCGGGTCGAGGGGAGATAGTCCCGGAGGCGCCTCAAGGCGACCTTCTGGGCTCCGGGAGCCGAGGGGACGAGGCCCCTGATAGCTCCGAGTTCAGCCCTCAGCCGAACACCGCGCCGGAACGTCCAGTGATTCCGGGCTCGGGCAGGCGGCCTCCTTCCAAGAGGGGCAAGACGCCTGTGCCGGTGACCTCTGTCCATCCAAAGGCGCCGGACAATCTGCTGGAAGCGCTTCGCAGTGCTTCCATCGACGAGGAGCACCGTACTATTATGAGTGTGGTGGTCCAGAAGGTTCAGTCCGCCAAGAGCGGATTGACTAAAGCCTGTGCCAGCCTTCTAGCAGGCTCTGACGTAAGTGTTTTTAAAATATAGGAAAAATATTACCGCATAGACAGTAGCCACTGATACTTCGTTAGGAAAAATATCGCGGGAGTCTAATATAAGTATGTCAATATGCGTATGCAGCCTCGCTGCTGGCGTCTGCCACACTGACTGCGGAGGTCGCCGTACTGAAGCAGGACCTCGAGGGGTCCAAGAAAGAGCTCGGCCTTGACAAGAGGCAGCTCGAGGAGAACAAGGGTAAGTAATACCCTGTCTATAGATATGTATAAAAAGAATGCGATTGCAAAATGACAGGATTATCATGAATTTGCTAGGGGCCGCGACCGAAGTGGCGACCCTAAAGCAAGCGTTGTCCGAGGCCGAAGATAAAGCGGCCAAGGAGCGCACCGGGCGAGAGAAGCACGAGGCTCGGGTGGGCGAGGTGCAGCAAGAGCTCCAGGCTCTCGTGGCAACGCACGAGGCGTTGGAGCTTGACTCAAAGACGCGGGAGTCTGAGCTTGCCGCGGCCCTCGAGAGCGCAAAAAGTGCCAAGGCCGAAGCCCAAAAGGACCTCCAGGAGATCGACACAATGAAGAAGATAGCGGCGGGTAAGGCTTTCTATATGCAAAGCAAGCATGTAAAAGTAAATTACCGATTACTTACCCGAATCCGGAGCTCTCCAGGAGCATTCGCAGATTTGCCCCGCAGCGTGTCCGATGCCGCACAATTTTACCAGGCCGAGGATGGAAACTCAACGGAGAAGTTGTTCTGGTCTCAGTATACTGAAGCCGAACACCCGGTGCCAATGAGCGACCAGCTGAAGCTGATGGTCGAGCTACATAAGGCGGCCGATCAGGCCATGAAGGGCTTTATAGTCCGGCTGTGGCCTGGCAACGCCCTTCCGAACAGCTTCTTTGGCCTGGTGAGGCGGCTTGTGGATGCCTGCCCACGGCTGGGGGTCATCAAGCGATCTGTCTGCATTGAAGGTGCACGCCGGGCTTTCGCCCATGTGAAATTGCAGTGGGTCAAGCTAGATGCCGTGAAGCTGATCAAGGAGGGGCCGCCAGAGGGCAAGGAGCACCGCCACCCCAAGATGTACTATGAGGGTGTTCTGCCGGGTGCCCGTCTCATAGCGGACGAGTGTTAAAAAGATGTAATATTTGAGTGAGACTTGCTCGTTTTATCCTGTATTTATGAAAACTTGTTTCATATGCGCTATGCAATGCTTGTTTGAATTTAAAATATTGCCTTCTGTTTGGCTGTTTATCCAATCTGAGAGATGGCTAGTCCTCGGCTTCTGCCCCCATGCCACGAGTGCTAGGGTGTTCGGGATAAACCTGAGCACTCTTGTTCCCATGTTTGGGTCCTTTGAGGGAGGTGCTCCGCACAGTGAACAAGGCAACCGGACTAATAATGCTTTATCACTCTCACTTAGCCATAGAATTCTATAATTTAAAATTTCGGCGAAGCCCCTGGTATTCGGAAGGCCGAATTCGGGGCGTGACACACGCCTTTAAGCCGGACAGGGCCGGCCCCTCGCTCTAAGCGGCATAAGTCTTTAGGGACTCGAAAACCTCGCCGAACAGCGACCAGTCTCTCGCCTTATCATGACAGTCAGTTTTAGCTTTCTCTACTGAGGTGCTGAACCCAGCAGAACCGGGGCACAATCGCAGTAGTTCTCCTAGCGCTACCTTAGCCGATAGAGCGGAACGTAAGGTACCAAAACATAGGAGCCGGGCAAACCCAACATTTGACCAAAGACATGATTCGGAGCCGATGCATATAATGTTATAAGTTCGATGTGCCGCACTTGTGAAAGTGTTCGGACTTTTCACACCGTATTGTGGGGTACGTAAGCCCCTGGTGTATTGGTCGTACCAAAGTGTACGGTTGCAAAGCGTCATTAATGAACACACACATATATATATAATAAGAATGCAATAATAGTCGTAATGTCATGCATTGTTTATTCAAAAAATTGCGTTAAAGCAGAGTGATACAGATAGTGCGATAAGCAAAGAGTAGGACTATGTCCCTTCCAAGGGCAAGCTGAGGAATGATATTAAATCGAATATTTCGCTCGTTACTGTAATCCACCTGGGAATTCCGTGGTATGACGTAGTTGTCTGCCTCCTTGGTTGCTGCATCATGTGTTCGGCAATAGTGCTGTCGGACAGTGTTTCCAGAGATTAAGGTCCTGAAAAAAAAGAAAAATAACCAAACGGGAAGCCCCTAGTGCAGTTTAAGCCGCGTCTTGGGGCGTGCTGTAGTTGTGCCCCCCTCCCCACCTGTGCCCATGGTATTTTTAATGCGTAATTATGTACGCGTGGCACGAGTTTCATCGTTGGGCTGGGATTGGGGTGGCCACCGTATTGCTACGCGAGCTCAGGTTGCGCCAGGCGGTCTATTTACCGATTGCTCCGAGCGCGCTTGAAGGTGTCCGGGCTTTGAAGCGCCGAACTGGTTGATTGCCTTGAGAGGCTGCTTTGCGCTTCTGCTGCGAGGGCCGCGGTGTGCTCCTCTGTTTGGAAAGAGCACTCTGTGTTTCCATTGACTGTAATAACTCCGCGAGGTCCTGGCATCTTGAGCTTTAGGTATGCATAATGCGATACCGCATTGAATCTAGCAAATGTGGTTCGCCCGAGCAGCACGCGATAACCACTGCGGAACGGGACTATATCGAAGATTAACTCTTCACTTCAGAAGTTATCCGGGGATCCGAAGACCACTTCCAGTGTAATTGAGCCTGTGCAATGGGCCTCTACACCTGGAATGACGCCTTTAAAGGTCGTTTTTGTGGGTTTGATCCTTGAGGGGTCTATACCCGTTTTGTGCACTGTGTCCTGATAAAGCAGGTTCAGGATGCTGCCGCCA
Source organism: Triticum urartu (assembly GCF_003073215.2). Classification (NCBI taxonomy): domain Eukaryota; kingdom Viridiplantae; phylum Streptophyta; class Magnoliopsida; order Poales; family Poaceae; genus Triticum; species Triticum urartu. The sequence goes on along the minus strand of NC_053028.1, from coordinate 104,721,111 downwards.
TCCATAAGGACTCGAGTGGGGTGAAATCCGTCAATGATTGGGTCTAGGACCAGTGCGGCGAATCCGCCATGACGGATACTAGTGGGGTGGTCCCTGCGATCGAAGGTGCTCGGACAGGAGGACCAAGGGTTGAACTTTGGGGCGACAGGCTCCAACGCATATACATCCCTGAGCGCACACTTCCTCTCCCTCTTGGGGATGTGGGTTGCGTATATCATGTTCACCGTCCACACTTGTGGGGGAAACCTCTTCTGTCCTCCAGTGTGTGGCTGCCGGGATTCCCCCTCGTCATCGCTATGCAGCCCCTTGTCCTTGTTTTCGGCAATTAACTTGTCGGCCTGCTTGAACACCCAACAATCCCTATTGGTGTGATTGGCTGGCTTGTCTGGGGTGCCGTGTATTTGACACAAGCGATCGAGTATACGGTCCAAGCTGGATGGACCCGACGTACTTTGTTTGAATGGCTTTTTCCGCTGACCGGGTTTAGAGCCTTTGAATCAGGCATTGACTGTCGTATCCTCGGTATTTTCGTTGTTAATGCGGCGCTTATGTTTGTTGCGATGTGACATGCTATTTCCGTCCTTGGTATGCGATGTGCCATGGTTCTTTGATATGTTATTATTGCGAGCCAGCCAGCTGTCTTCTCCCGCACAAAAGCGGGTCATGAGCGTCGTGAGAGCTGCCATAGATTTCGGCTTTTCCTGACCAAGGTGCCGGGATAGCCACTCGTCTCGGATGTTGTGTTTGAAAGCCGCTAAGGCCTCTGCATCTGGACAGTCGACGATTTGATTTTTTCTTTGTAAGGAACTGAGTCCAGAATTGCCTGGCCGACTCTTCTGGCTGCTGAATTATGTGGCTCAAGTCATCGGCGTCTGGTGGTCGCACATAAGTGCCCTGAAAGTTGTCGAGGAATGCGGCTTCCAGATCTTCCCAACAGCTAGTGGAGTCCGCTGGCAAGCTATTAAGCCAATGCCGCGCTGGTCCTTTGAGCTTTAGTGGGAGGTATTTGATGGCGTGTAAGTCATCACCGCGGGCCATGTGGATGTGGAGGAGGAAATCCTCGATCCATACTGCGGGATCTGTTGTGCTGTTGTATGATTCAATATTTACAGGTTTGAAACCTTCTGGGATTTGATGATCCATTACTTCGTCTGTGAAGCATAAGGGGTGTGCGGCGCCTCTGTATTGGGCTATATCGCGACGCAGCTCGAATGGGTCTTGCCTGCTGTGTTCGGCCCGGCCGGATTTGCTTTTACTGTATCCGGCATGAAGTTTATCGTCTCGTAGAGTGGTGCGCCCTCGTGATCCGTAGGTCGATCTTGCATGCTTTGCTTTGTCCTCCAATATGTCTCGCAGGTCTGGCGTATCTCCCCATGCCTTTTTATTTGAATGGCGTCGGGGTGGAGGCTGAGTTTTTGGCTGGAATGCCTCTCTATCGCGGCCACGAGGTGGCCAATCAGCCATATCATATGCTTCTTCCTCTAGTTGAGGTAGCAACCTGCACTTTGGGTAACTCTTGGAGGGGCGCTTGAGTTTATATTCCTCGGCCGCGAGGACTTCAGTCCATCTGTCAGCTAGCAGATCCTGATCAGCTTGAAGCTGCTGCTGCTTTTTCTTAAGGCTATTTGTCGTGCCTATAAGCCGGCGTTTGAAGCGCTCCTGTTCGACGGGATCCTATGGCACAACCAATTCGTCGTCACCGAGGCTTGCCTCGTCCTCGGAGGGGGCATGTAATTATCATCCTCCTCCTCTCCATCTGCCGCTCTCTCAGGAGGGCTGGCTCCTCCATCCTCCTGCTCTAAATCTTGCTGGAGGGGATTGTTGTTGTCTTCAGCACTATCCGGAGTGTTATTATCTCCTGTGTCGGTATCACCACTTTTGCTATGGCGGGACTTAGAGCGGCGCCGCTGACGTCGGCGCTTGGGTTGCTTCTTGGAGGGGTCATCCTCCGCTATCTCGTCTCCATTGCCTTCTTTGGGTGTATCCACCATGTATATATCGTATGATGAGGTGGCTGTCCAGTGCCCCATAGGCAGTGGTTCCTCTTCGTCTCCCGCATCGTCGTCCATACCATCGATGTCTTCGGAGTCGAAGTCGAGAATGTTGGTTAAGTCATCGACAGTGGCTACTAAGTGGGTGGTGGGTGGGTCGCGAATTTCTTCGTCGTCCGCATCCCAGTCCTGCTGGACATAGTTCGGCCAGGATCCTCCTGACAAGGAGAGAGACCTTAATGATTTAAGTATGTCGCCAAAGGGCGAGTGCTGAAAAATATCCGTGGAGGTAAACTCCATGATCGGCGCCCAATCGGATTCGATAGGAACGAGCGCAGGCGGTTCAGAGTCCGTGGCCGGAGAAGGATCCGACAGTTTATCAACATGGCTCTTGTGCAAGGTAAGGTCAATGTTCGGCTTGATCGCCGCTGAGGGTAAGGCCTCCGTGGCGGGGTCCATCCACCCGTCCGCGGAAGGCGCAAGTGGCTCCGAATCGAGGGTCGGAGCGGCTGCCGGTGCGATCTCCTGAACACTGTCCGATGGTAGAGCTAAATCGTACTCATCGTGACCGCGTGGCGCACAAGGCAGAGGCTCGAATCCGTCGAAGATCAAGTCTCCGCGGTCATCGGCCGTGTAGTTTAAGCTTCCAAACCTGACCTGGTGGCCAGGGGCGTAACTTTCGATCTGCTCTAGATGGCCAAGCGAATTGGCCCGCAGTGCAAAGCCGCCGAACACGAAGATCTGTCTGGGGAGAAAAGTCTCACCCTGGACTGCATCGCTATCGATGATAGTAGGAGCCATCAAGCCTAATGGCGACGACATAGAGGAACTCTCAATGAAAGCACCAATGTCGGTGTCAAAACCGGCGGATCTCGGGTAGGGGGTCCCGAACTATGCGTCTAGGCCGATGGTAACAGGAGGCAGGGGACACAATGTTTTACCCAGGTTCGGGCCCTCTTGATGGAGGTAAAACCCTACGTCCTGCTTGATTAATATTGATGATATGGGTAGTACAAGAGTAGATCTACCACGAGATTGGAGAGCCTAAACCCTAGAAGCTAGCCTATGGTATGATTGTATGTTGTGGTTGTTGTGTCCTACGGACTAAAACCCTCCGGTTTATATAGACACCGGAGAGGGTTAGGGTTACACAAGGTCGGTTACAAAGGAGGAGATACCCATATACGTATTGCCTAGCTTGCCTTCCACGCCAAGTAGAGTCCCATCCGGACACGAGACGAAGTCTTCAATCTTGTATCTTCATAGTCCAATAGTCCGGCCAAAGGATATAGTCTCGCTGTCCAGAGACCCCCTAATCCAGGACTCCCTCAGAAGTGCTGCGAAGCGCTCCCAGCAGATTGTCCAGTGCCTCTGGTTGGACAGAGGTCACCGGCACAGGCGTCTTGCCCCTCTTGGAAGGAGGCCGCCTGCCTGAGTCCGGAACCACTGGAGGTTCCGGCGCGGTGTTCGGCTGAGGGCCGAACTCGGAGTCCTCGGGGACCTTGTTCCCTCGGATCCTGGAGTCCGGAAGGTCGCCTTGAGGCGCCTCCGGGACTGTCTCCCCTCAACCCGGTGCCTTTTGAGACAATACCTTGGTGTCGTCCGCGGGGCAAGGGGAGGTGGCGGTCGGAAGTGGATCGCTATCCATATCCGACGAGCCCACGGAGCCGTCCGACGGTACATCGATACAGGCTCGTGGCGGCCTGCATAATCATATTCGGTGTTAGGGGAAGTAGTGCGACAAAGGAATGCTATGAATTAATCTGGTATCCGAACACTTACGACTTCTCCAGGGGCTTGGCCCTGAGCAGCCACTCTTCTTCGCCTTCGGCGGCGGTGGTGGAACTGTCCGGAAGGACAGTCCTTCCCTTCTTGGACCCTTCGGCCTCCCCAGTTGGGGCGGCCTTCCTTTTCTTGTCTCCCCCAACTGAAGGGGGAGCATCTTCTTCTTCCTCCTCGTCTTCGGGGGAGGAGTGTGGGGCAGAGTTATCAGACGATGAGTCCGATGACGCCTGGCATCGGGAACTCTTTCGGGTTCCCTTGGCCTTCTTGGTCTTCTCCGGCACCTTGTAAGGAGCCGGAGTCGGCATCCTCGTCAGGAGAGCGTCTGTTGGGCCTTCGGGCAAAGGAGCCGGATAGTCGATCTATCCGGCTGTCTCCTGCCAGTCCTGTCAAAGGTACGGGAGCTTAGATCCCGCATACATTCAAACTATGAAAACAAGTATCCTACGAGAGGTAAAACAGCTTACCGCTCTGGCTTGGCGCTTCACGCAGAATCCGCGATCCTCGGTAGTGGGAGGAGGAACCTTGGCACCCTTGAATAGCACCCTCCAGGCATCCTCATGAGTTGTGTCGAAGAGCCTGTTCAGAGTTCGGTGCTGGGCCGGGTCGAACTCCCACAAATTGAAAGCCCATTGTTGGCACGGGAGGATCCGGCGGATGAGCATGACCTGGACTACGTTGATGTTTGAGATTCTTATTCACCATGTTTTGAATACATGTTTGGAGTCCGGTCAACTCTCCCGAACTACCCCAGGACATGCCCTTCTCTTGCCAGGAGGTGAGCCGCGTGGGGATGCCAGATCGGAACTCGGGGGCCGCTGCCCATTTAGGGTCACGCGGCTCGGTGATGTAGAACCACCCCGATTGCCACCCCTTTATGGTCTCCACGAAGGAGCCCTCAAGCCATGTGACGTTGGGCATCTTGACCACCATGGCGCCTCCGCACTCTGCCTGGCGGCCGCTCACCACCTTCGGCTTGACATTCAAGGTCTTCAGCCATAAGCCGAAGTGGGGCTTGATGCGGAGGAAGGCCTCGCACATGACGATAAACACCGAGATGTTGAGAATGAAGTTCGGGGCCAGATCGTGGAAATCCAGGCCGTAGTTGAACATGAGCCCCCGGATGAATGGGTGGAGAGGGAATCCCAGTCCGCGGAGGAAATGGGTAAGGAACACTACCCTCTCATGGGGCCTGGGGGTGGGGATGAGCTGCCCCTCATCTAGGAGCCGGTGCGCGATGTCGTCGGGCAGGTATCCGGCTCTCCTCAGCCTCTTGATGTGTCCCTCTGTGACGGAGGAGACCATCCACCTGCCTCTCACTCTGGACATGGTTGGAGAAGGTTGAGGTGGGAAATGCAGACTTGGGCACTGGAGCTCGAGTGTGCGAAAATGGATGAGCAATGGAGGAAGAAGGCGTGGATGAAAAGGTGAATCCTTATCCCTTTATATGGACGGCCGAAACAATGCGCCCCCACTAGCCTGGTAAAACTCGCTTACCCCCCAAGCGCCGTAATCGATGGCGCAGTTGGGTTACCCACGCCCGTATCAATGAGAATCCCGTAATAAGGGGAACACGATCTCTGCTTTGACAAGACATGTCAAAAAACTACCTCGTGTTATGTGCGGGGCTAGTTAAAGGAAATGGTTCGAATAATTACCGGGCCATGGCATAATGTCGTGTTGCCAAAACGTGTCAGCAGATTAGATTTGTGGAAATATTATTCTCTCTATGGTGGTATGTGGAAACTTATTTTGCAGGGTTGGACACTATCCTTGTATTCAAATTCTTCCGTGATCTATTCGGAGGAGGAACCCGCCTTGCAATGCCAAAGACAATACTGCGCGCCAGACTCATCGTCATTGAAGCCTGGTTCAGGGGCTACTGAGGGAGTCCTGGATTAGGGGGTCTCCGGACAGCCGGACTATATTCTTTGGCCGGACTGTTAGACTATGAAGATACAAGATTGAAGACTTCGTCTCGTGTCCGGATGGGACTCTACTTGGCGTGGAAGGCAAGTTAGGCAGTACGGATATGGATATATCCTCCTTTGTAACCGACCTTATGTATCCCTAGCCCTTTCCGGTGTCTATATAAACCGGAGGGTTTTAGTCCGTAGGACAACATACAATCATACCATAGGCTAGCTTCTAGGGTTTAGCCTCTCTGATCTCGTGGTAGATCTACTCTTGTACTACCCATATCATCAATATTAATCAAGCAGGATGTAGGGTTTTACCTCCATCAAGAGGGCCCGAACCTGGGTAAAACTTCGTGTCCCCTGCCTCCTGTTACCATCCGCCTAGACGCACAGTTCGGGACCCCCTACCCGAGATCCGCCGGTTTTGACACCGACACTACTCTTGAGTAACTCCAAAAGCGGCCACCGAAGATCTTTATTGGATTTGTTTTTCATCACCAGCACGTTGAGGTGAAAGATGTGCAGGTTCAGTGGGTCCTCTTGCGTTTTCACTGACATGTGGGGCCGCATGTGAGCAAACAGATGATGGGCTCCGCGCGTCTGATGGCTGGCTGAGAAGAGAGATAGAGGAGGTCTGAGCACGGACTGCAGGAAATTTGTTCTATGTACCTCGATATAGGCTCGATATAGTGGGGTGGCATGGGCCATAAATCAGTAGCATTCACGTCTAGCAGTATGGCACACGCCACCCACACGAGTCCCATCCGACACCAATTTTCTTGGAGGCCGTGATACAGCCATCTCTTCTCCCTCCTGTTTTCTCAGCCATCGCGCGGTGGGCGGGATGGGGGTTTGCCGATAGTCGGTTTGCTCAACTGCGGTCCCACTTGTAAGTGAAAATGCAACACCGCACGCATTCCCGCTTGAGCGGCGTGCCGGACCAACCGTGTGGGGGTGCGACGCGAGCACGGCAGGCTTTTCCTTTTGAACTCGTAACTTGTAAAATTTGGTTCTGCTCCATGGCGTGACCGATAGATAGAAAATAATGATTTTGCCTAGAGTAATGAGAAGTTTGGTTCTGGCGCCGTTCATGCATGGAGTACGTACGAAAATTATGAAGTTGATGCGAAAGGTAAGATAATTACTGTAGTATCATATACTACTACATGGATTTGACAGAAAGATAAAAATACATACGGATCCATCAACGTTCAACGACATCCTCACGCCCTAGTGCGCCGGGTCACCAACCGACGTGTGAGGAGCAGCAGCGTTGGCGGCGAGCTCAACGTGCTTCTGAACAGTGCCGTCCAAGGTTGCCCTGCGCTCCAAGAAGGCCAGCGTCCTATCGTCCTCCTCTTGCATGTAGTAGTCCTTGTGGACGATTTGCGCGTAGACGTGGGTGATTATGTCGATGGTGTCTTGCTGCACCAGGCGCTGCGCGGCGAGCGCGACCTCGAGGTGGACATTCTCTGGCGCGACGGCGGGCAGTCGCAGGGCCACCAGTGCGTCGAAGAGGTTGTTACCATAGTGGCCGTTGAGGGTGGCGGGCATCGCAGAGCCTGGGCGCGTCGGCTGGAGGCTTATGTCAAAGTCGTCCGCAAGCTTCTTGACGACGGTGAACTTGTCGAGGAAACCGATGAGGACCTCGTCGAAGAAGGAGACGAAGTTGTCGTCCAAGCGGCCCCTCGCCCTGGCGGCCTCAAGCAATACTACCTGGAGACGTTCCTCGGTGCCAGTGGATGTGGTAGTACTCCTAAATCCAGACGGTGGTGCTACTAGTACTAGTAGTAGTACTACCAATGTAGTAGTAGGAGTACTAGCACTGTACTACCCGTTGGTCAAATTATTACGTGCTGCTCCTCATAGTGAAGTGACAAGACCCTGCGCCGGAGATGACACGTGAGTATAGGCACCGTGTTCGGCATACCATAGTCAGCCTCACCATCTGCAGTCACTATCATCATGGCTATAGAGCTAGCCTGCTTACAACTAGCCCTGTTCGACATAATTTCCCGTGCGTAGATGCCCGTGCATTGCACGGAACACCAAGATTGGGGGTGGACGGCTCCGGTAGCGGCCATCGCGCCAGATTTTTCCACGGCCTTCTACTCCTAGATGTGTACACGTGTGCTGGTGTGTGTTGTGTGCTGGGTGTGCGCGAGTGTGTCCTTCTGTGCATACCGTCGCGCAGTGGTGAATTGTGCGCGAGTGCGTCCTTCGCGCATAAGAAGTTTGTCCTCAATGCACCCTCAATTTACTAGTGTGCGGGGTGCTACCCCGAGTGGTTTCAACTTTGTTTACTTCACCGCGTGTCAGATGGGCTAGCACACGAAGATACAGAACACGAGCTGACAAGGCAGCATGTGGATTGGTTGACCGGTCAACTAAACAATATACGGAGCTATACACTGACACAGTGAGCGTATAATCCGTCGGTATAGAGAGTTCGAGTGAGAGGGGAGGCACATGAGAGATAGCAGAGAGAGAAAGAGCTACTCCCTCCGTTCGATAATGTAGTTCCAACATTTTTTGAAGTCAAACTTTTGAAACTTTGACCAAGTTTATAAAGAAATTACTTATATCTACAATATCAAAGATAAATGATAGTATGAAGTAAGTACATGTTGTGATGAATCTAATGATCGTTCCAGATGTAAATGTTTTTCTCCACATATACCTGGTCAAACGTTTCTGAGGTTTGACTTTTCAAAACATCCATATTCTTATGGACGTGACAGAGTCCCTAACAATAGAGAGAGAGTGTGAAAAAAGTGTGTGTGCGTGTGTGAAAGAGACATGGACAACACACGATAAAAGTAGAGAAAAAGCATGTGTGTCTTATGCAAACATATCACACATGCATCTTCGACAACGGAGGCAAGGTGAGGAGATAGTGTGTGGTTGTTTGGAACCGAGAGAGCAAGACCCCTAGCACGTGGCCAAGAGGGGTCTGACAAACAAGGGAGAGAGGTCGAGAGAGATGTACGGAGAAAATGCAGACATGGGGAGGAGAGAGTGTATGTTTGTCATAGAGAGATCCCTTGGAGATCGTGATGGGACTACATGGGTGGGAGATCGAGTGACAAGGTGTGTGCACGATAGAAGATGCCCCGAGAGATATCGAGATAGACGTATGGATGGAAGGAGACAATACATGTGTTCCTGTTGGCTAGTAAGAGATAATCATACTTAGGAGGGGGGAGTGCTTGCGCCTATGATGGATTGAGGGATTATGGTACTTAGGGGGGTGCGTGTCACATGGAGAGAGAACAAGGGCGGAGAGTGTTGGATGGGTCTATATGTATAGCGCGAGCGAGACATGTGTATGTGTGAACCAGGGAGATATAAGGCCAGTTTGGCTTGCGTCCTGAGCATATTTTGCCTGGCCTGGGGTTGTGGCTGGATTTCATGCACGCATGTTTGGTTGCTACCCTGTGAAAAAGAAAGCCCGCCTGGCCTGGGTTCCCTTGCACTTTAATTAGCCTGGCTGAACTCCAGACACTGCAAGTAGCCTGGCCCAGGCGACCGATTTCGAACGCCTGGTCATGCCTGGTCGTGTGGCCACGAGGCTAACAGCAACATGGATGGATATTAGCATTAAATAATTGATGCATGGATTGATTGATGGGACGTTGATGCTTTGCCTGGCCCAAGCATGAACCAAACGCTTCAGCACCACACAAGCCTGGCCAGGCAGAAATATTTTACATCTCACGTCCACACCAGGTAGTACCGGCCATCAAGGCATGAGGGTCAGGTCACGAACCAAACTGACCAATAAAGTTTGAGAGAGATTGAGGAGCCCCGATAAGGCTCAGTGGTGCGTCAGATAGCTGAGAGGGGGAAAGAGATATTCCATCTGCTCGATAATGCAGTGCATGTAAAAAATTTAGAAGTCAAACTTTGGAAACTTTGATCAGGTTTACGCAAATGTTATTTATATCTACAATACCAAAGATACATCATACAAAACTACATCTCATGGTGAATCTAATGGCATATGTTTGCCATACTAGATGTAATTCTTTTTCTCCACGTACATGGTCAAACTTTGTGATGTTTGACTTTTCAATAAATCTATATGCTATGGACCGAGGAGAGTGCCTCAGTCGAGACAGATCAAGTGCGTGTGAAGGAGAATGAGTAAGTGTGCAAAAAGAGTATGTGTGTGAAAGAGAAAGTGACAACAAATGATAAATTAGAGAGAGAGTGTGTGTTTTTTCGTTTCTTATGCGAACATATCACGCATGCATCTCCAAGATGGAAAAGTGAGGCGAGGAGATAAATGAAGATAGCTAGTGTGTGATTGTTTGCAACGAAGAGAGACACCCCTGTAGCACATGTCCAATAGAGGTGTGGCCAACAAGGAACAAAGGTCGAGAGGGACACATGGATGGCATGGACGCATGAGGAGGGAGAGAGGGTGTGTTTGTGATAGAGAGATCCCGTCGAGATCGTGAGGGGACTATATGGGTGGGAGATCGAGGGAGTGTGTGCGCGATAGAAAGATGCCCCGAGAGAAACCGAGGTAGACCATGCACATGTTTGTGATGGAGACTAAGATTAGCTAGTCATATACATATAGGGGGGACTGCGTGTGCCTACAATTGAGTGAGAGACCATCATACTTGGCTAGCTGGGCATGAGATTGTGTGTGGGCGTGTGTGAGATGGAGAGAGAACGAGGGGGAGAGATAGAGTTTTAGATGGGCCTATCAAGTGCGAGTGAGATATGCATGTGTATGTGTGACCCGGGTGGATGGAGAGTTTGAGAGAGGGGGGAAGAGCTCCGAGACGACATAGTGGTGCGTGAGAGAGTTACAGGCAAAGAGCCAAGGAATCTGTGTGCGTACGATGAGTGCACCCAAGATATCTAGCTTGGACTAGCTAGAGTATCATACATAGTCTGTGAGAGAGACCTATAGATGGTGTATATATGCATGCGAACTAGAAAGACCCCCCCCCCACACACACACACACACAAAGAGATGGAGAGAAAGGGAGAGGGACGAACAAGGTTTTTGTGTCGGATGCGTGCGACAGAATTGAAGATTGTCGGAGAGAGAGAGAGAGAGAGAGAGAGAGAGAGAGAGAACAGGAGTCCGAGAGGAGAGGGGGAGGTCGCGTTTTATGCATCAAAGACTGATATAAACCATGTTTCGATATAAACTTGCATTCAAATATTTAAATTGGAGAACATGTTGTCTGCAATCCACACATGAACGGATATATGCGTATATCAAACAAGTTCATTAATTTGACTTTCAACATGTTCATGGAGTACTATAATACTGTACAACATGCTACTCGATTGAGGTGTTCAATTTTGGATTTAGTTCACTATTTTGACCTACTGAACGATCTATTTCATTGAATCGAGATATTTCATTTTGGGTTTGATTCGCGTTTTTGAGTGGGTCAACTATTTGTCATATAGTAAATCGCTAGCAACGAGCATGTAAAAACACATTACTCCCGAGCATCATCTCTCCATCTAAAAAAGAAGTGGCAAGCTAATATTTCAAAATTTGATCCGAATAGACTTGGTAAGGTAGACGTGGATGCTCGTTCTCCCAAAATTTGAACGAACCGTTAAACATCCTCTCTGATGGGTGGAATTCGCCCGAGCAAATAAATGGGAGACGCGAAATTACCGTCCTATGTGGGACACGCATCAATTGGCCCGTTGTACATCGAGGGTAGGTTCGTAACTTCATCCAAGCGCGCCTTCTCCTCGACCGAAATGACATGTGCCAAATAATTCATAAACCATGGTTGGCAAAACACGCTCTCCTCGCCCGAAATAGCTCGCGCCCACTATTTCAAAACACGCTCTCCTCGCCCGAAATCGCTCACGCCCACTATAGTTCAAAACACGCCCTCCTCGCCCGAAATCGCTCCCGCCCAGAGAAGCAAAGTTACTCTACTATCCCCGACCCTCAGTAGACAGACCCAAGCCGAGAAGCCTATAGGCAAGGGTAGAACTGTAACTCCCCCTCACATTTCAGACAAATGCGTCCGTAAGACATGGTTCCACTCCCCTTCCAATTTCCCCCGCCCTCCCCCATTCATACCTCATGGGCGCCAAATCACCTTCTCCCTGGGAAGCTCCCTTCTCCCGAGCCGCGAAACCTCAGCCCCACCTCCATGGCGCCCCCACCGCACCAATTTCACAGCCGCCCTCCTCCCTAATGCCGGAGACGCTGTCCATTTGCCGTTGTGCACTGGGCCGTGCGCCTCTTACTCCGTGCTGCTGGTGCTGCCTCGACGACGGCCGCGTGAACCGTACCGGAGCCGATTCACCCCCGCCGTTGTTCACGGCACCGGAGCGGCTCCAACTTTGGATCCGTCCAGAGTCCTGGCGCTGCTTCGGCGTAGCCGTCGACCGTCATGACATCGCTCTTTCCCTGCCGCCGGTCGCCACTGCAACCGCGCCGGCCTCACCGACTCGGCAGCTGGACCTGCCTACTTCACCATGCCGCCAGATAGGTCGCACCCTCATCTCAAATCACTTTATTTAGGCGTCAATTGCCTGAATTTTTATTCTGGGCCAATCGATTTGCAATGGGAAGCAGCACCCCTCGAGGCGGAGGAGCTCCTAGGCTGCCGGTTGGCTGGTGTCTAACGTAAGGGTGCGGGGCCGCAAAGTTCACCGCGGAAGCAGCGCTTAGATGGCTATCTTTTAGAGTTGCCTGGGTTGAAGGTACTGCCGCCGCCGGATCTAGATGACGGGGAGTCTTTGTGGATTGGCCCGGGGGCGGCGCAACCACGGCAGTGCGGTGGGGCGGGGAGCGGGGTTTTGGCCGGGGCCACAAATGGCGGAGGCAGGCTGCACTGCCGTTGGTCGCTGGCTCTTCGGGGAAGATTCCGAACAGTGTCAGCCGGGAGGCACAAGACGGCCAGCCATCCGGCGTAGATCAGACAGTACCAAAATAAAATAAAATTGTGTGACCCCAATTTAGTCTTCAGTCAACAGACATGTGACCACTCTCGTACCTTGCTGTTGATCTCTTAGTGTATTTCTTCAGATCAAAGAGATATGTTGTTCTTAACATTATGCGTTATCTGCATCTTCAGACACACCATCTTCCGACTCACCACAGCTGCTCCAACAAGGGAAGCATACACCAGAAGGGAGCTATAGTCCCCACTCAATAGTTCCCGGCATCGAATGCGCGTGCCCGACATGCACAGCCACAATAACTGCAGGGCCATCCACAAGTCAGCACATGATGCTCACTCCTATGGATGGTAGCCAGATAGGTTGTACCCTCATCTTACTTGTGTGCAACATTTATGGCTTTTTTATTCATCTAAGCATGGAAAATAGATCATCACATTTCACTGTATATTCATGTTGATCTCTTACGGGTCTTGTTCAGGAGTTAACGATGTTCCATAGTTCAGCTAAGATACTTGTTCTTTAGGTAACATTGTTCCATAGTTATCATCCATCAGCCAATGTTATCCCACGGGCTGGTGATTATAGTATTATACCACTTCTAGTATTTCCTATGTTGTTCTTTAATACTTTTGCGTGCCATCTAGTTAATCACGAGTACAAACGATACATATTCTGTAGCTTTCATCTGTGTTCTCCCTTTAGTTTATGAGACCTGTTGCTGCTAGTTAACCCCAGTCCTACTATTTATGTCGTCTCCTACAAGCACTCATTACATAAATCTAACTACTAGTTGTCTTCCATGCATGTCAGATATAATTGCACACACTGATATATCCACAAGAACCTCATGGAGCAATGTAAAGGCCAATAAACTTGATGTCAATGATACCCAATATGATGGAACATGTAAAGGCAGTTCTTCAGAAGACTTGCAGAAAGATGATGAATCCTCTTCACCCCACAAGGTCCTTGCTCTAACTTGGCATGTGATATGGGTACAACATGCATAGAATGTCCTGGAGTGTATCTACTCTGTTACAATGCCATGTGCCTAGCATGCTGATCATGCATGTAAATATGTCATGCCTTCCTGTTTTTCAGTACCTATTCCATTCATGATAACATGTTTTCAAATTTAAGTACTGTCATTCTACTCTATCGCAATTCCATCTGCTTAATTTGGACATCATGCTTCTGAATATCTTATGCATTGTTATTCATCAGTATGTACTTCATCTGTCTACCGTACCATGTTTTTTTACATTGAAGTGTTGTTCTAGTGCTCTGTTGCAATGACATCTTATTTTCCCAATCATACACGTGTATGTTGCCTTAGTTATTTCTGTATGTATTCCGCTAGCATACAGTTTTACATTCAACTAGTGTTTTATTGCTGTGTTGTCCTGTCGTATCCCTAGCTCTTACGCCATACTCCCTCCGTCCATATTACATGTTGCATGGATAAAAAAGGATGTATCTAGAACTAAAATACGCCTAGACCCATCCATTTTTTCCGGATGGAGGGAATACATGTCAACATGTCATGCCTTTCTATTATTTAGTACCTATTCCATCTCTCTACTGCCGCATGTTTTATAATTAAAGCACCATTCTTCTATACAAGGCATGCAAGGGGAAGACGACTATGTTAGAATCTGAAGGGTTACAAACAAGGCCTTTGCAAAAGATCCAAACGCCAGAAGATAATAAACCAACTCCAGTTTTTAAAGATACTGCTCCAGCACAGAGAAACCCAACTCCTACTGATAATAAGCAGATTCCAGTGGCCAAAGAACTAGTCCGCTCCAGTCCAGCAAAAATATGTCAACTCAATTCTAAGAAGCGTGTGCGTATACTTGCATCATGAAATTTTATAGCATGCTGATCATATTTTCTACATGTTTCTTACCCATCTCTCTTTTAGAAAATAAGCTTAACAGATAGAAGAATTTCTGCACTGGTATCGTCTGTGAGGAAAGATTCTTGCAGGAATTCTCTGTACTCCAATGCAGATGTAAGTACCTGTTGTATATCACTATATTTTTACATCAGCATGTATTTTGTTCATCGGCGTGAATCCAACCTTTATCTGATCTAAATTTAGTTGTAGCAAAATGTATGATTAAAGGCCACAATGTTGATTTTTGTAAGGAAAACTGCCTGGTAGTTTTGCATCCTGAGCGGCATGAGTGTACTATCTCATATCAGTGGGTTTGAATACTTTGGTTCTGTAGTGGGTTTTCAGTGTTTTTTTACTATGTTGTCCTGTCGTATCCCTAGCTCTTACGTCATACTCCCTCCGCCCGGATTACATGTCGTGGAAATGGATAAAACTGGATGTATCTAGAACTGAAATACGCCTAGACCCATCCATTTATTTCCGGATGGAGGGAATACATGTCAATATGTCATGCCTTTCTATTCTTCAGTACCTATTCCATTTCTTCTATAGCATGTTTTATAATTGAAGCACCATTCTTCTATATAAGGCATGCAAGGGGAAGACGGCTATGTTAGAATCTGAAGGGTTACAAACCAGGTCTTTGCAAAAGATCCAAAGGCCATGAGATAATAAACCAACTCCATTTTTCATAGATACTGCTCTAGCACAGAGAAACCCAACTCCCACTGATAATAAGCAGATTCCAGTTGCCAAAGAACTAGTCCGCTCCAGTCCAACAAAAGAATGTCAACTCCATTCTAAGAAGCGTGTGCGTATCCTCGCATCATGAAATTTTATAGCATTCTGATCATATTTTCTACATGTTTCTTACACGTCTCTCTTTTAGAAAATAAGGTTAAACGATACAAGACTTCCTCCATTGGGATCGTATTCGAGGAAAATATCTTGCGGGAATTCTCTCTGCTCCAGTGCTGATGTAAGTACCTGTTGTATATCACTATATTTTTACATCAGCATGTATTTTGTTAATCGGCCTGAATCTAACCTTTATCTGATCTAAAATTAGTTGTAGCAAAATGTTAAAGGCGCCAATGTTGATTTTTGTAAGGAAAACTGCCTGGTAGTTTTGCGTACTGAGCTGCATGAATGTGCTATCTCATATCACGCACATTACTGAATTGTAGTGCTTCTCTGGTTGCCCATTCATTCATTGTGTCAATGTTGCTTTCGTATTACCTTACCTGGATGATGATAGCTGTGCCATATTGTGTTAATTTGGTGTAGGCTAGTTTCCCAAATGTTCGTTGTGTCAATGTTGCTTTCCTATTATCTGACTTGGCCAATGATAGCAATGCTAGTGTGTTAATTTTGTGCAGGCTGCTGAAGATAAGAAGACAAACTCTGAAAACAGCAAGGCAACCCCATTGTTTCTTTCCAGTAAATCTAGGCCAGGTAATATGGCAATAACTCATGATTAATCTGTTTGGTTCCCGTCCTAATTTATGTTATGATGCAGTGCTCAAGACACTCTCCACTATCAATAATACAAGCCTGCCAAAATTGCCATCTGAATCTGTTCAGTATCCTCTGTCTCGAATGCGACGGAATAAATGTATGTTTGTGAACCAATTAATGGCTGAAGAAATGATGGAAATGGTGGATGAATCAGAGGTGCAGAGTCGTGCGACACAACAACTGATAAATGTTTTCAGAGACAGTGTGGCAAAGCAGCAAGAACTTGCCCACATGCTTATGGGTGTCATCTATGCTGAGGTTGCAGATTGTGACGTTGTAGATGGTTAGGTTCTGCTCATTTATTTGCACTGGCATCAATCTTTGATGGCCCAGTGGATGTAATTTCCTATAATATATTCTGGATGTGCAACGTTATTCCCTGTATGTCGTACCTTTGCTCCTCGTAGTGGGCTCAAATTATCTAATTTGGCCTAAAGACATGAACGAACTTTAGTGGGCCCATTAAGTTAATGAGCCATTAATAGGCCGAAAGTTAATGGTCGGCCCTCTTACCTCCCGGGTCGTTAACAGGCCGACATCGAAGCGGGCAACAGGTGGCCCCAATTTATTTCACGGGCCGTTAACAGGCCGTTACTAAGTTTGGGCCACATATGGCCCAACTATACTGTAGGCCTTTAGCAGGCCGAAAGAGACAGCGGGATTGTATTGGACCATGAAGAGCATGGGCCGCTAAGAGGCCGAAAGTCAGGTCATATTGTAAATGGCCCAACTGTGTTGTGGGCCTTTAGCAGGCCGAAAGAGAAACCGGGCTGGTAATGGACCATGAAGGGCATGGGCCGTTAAGAGGCCAAAACTAAGGTCCGACTACAAATGGCCCAACTCATTTATGGTCTGTTAACAGGCCGAAAGGCACACAGGGCTGGGAATTGGCCCAACACTTAAATGGGTCGCTAAAAGGCCAAAACTCAGGTCCGACTACAATTGGCCCAACTGATTTTTGGGCAGTCAACAGGCTGAAAGTGACACCGGGCAAGAAATTGGCCCAACACTTAAATGGGCCACTAAAAGGCCGAAACTCATGTCCGACTACAAATGGCCCATCAGATTTATGAGCCGTCAACAGGCTGAAAGACACACCGGGCCGGAAATTAGCCCAACATTTAAATGGGTCGCTAAAAGGACGAAAGATGTACATCCTAAAAATTGGCCCATCCATTAAATAGGCCGTTAATAGGCCAAAATCTCATCGGGCCGATATTGAGCCCAAATATATAGCGGGCTGTTAACGGGCTCGAACTGACGATGGGCTTCAATGGTGTCAAATCTTTAACGGGCCGAATTGGCACATCTCGTATGGGCCGTGGGCTTAAATGGACCTGACACAAGTAGGCCTTATATGGGCCGGCCTGCTAATTTTTACTGGGCCGGCCTTTTTCACCGGAATGGGCCACTGTTGGGCTGTGCCACGTGTCGACCTATCATAGGCGCCTCCTGTCCAATGAGTGGATGACATCTGTCCCAACGATGAGCCGACACGTGTTTCCTCTAGCCAATGATGATTTTACACGTGGAAAATCCCCATTGGTCGGGGCTGCTAACGGGTTATCGGATCCAAAACCCGACCCGATAGCTTAACGGTGTTCCGTTACGGTGGATGCCACGTGTCGGTCACCCTTGACGAAAGCACTTCTGTGACGCGCGATTTATCGTCATGGAAGTGGACACTTCCGTGATGATAATTTTGGTAATGTCATGGAACACTTCTACGACAGCACAGGTATGACTATCTTGATTCTATCATAAATTTGTCATGGATGTACATGCATGACAAAAAAGCGACCTACTGTGACAAACACGTATCATCACGGAAGTGTATTTTTTTTGTAGTGTTTGAACGCATGCCCGATATGCGGTGCATTGCGGTATAAGACCAGACAAGATGACCCTGGTGATGTTGACGGCGAGCCCCCCAGGAAGAGGGTTCCTCCGAAGGTGATGTGGTATGCTCCTATAATACCGCGGTTGAAACGTCTGTTCGGAAACGAAGGGCATGCCAAGTTGATGCGATGGCACAGAGAGGGTCGTAAGAAAGGCGGGAAGTTGAGAGCACCCGCTGACGGGTCGCAGTGGAGAAAAATCGAGAGAAAGTACTGGGCTGAGTTTGCAGGTGACCCAAGGAATGTATGGTTTGGTTTAAGCGCGGATGACATTAATCCTTTCGGGGAGCAGAGCATCAATCACAGCACCTGGCCCGTGACTCTATGTATGTATACTTCCTCCTTGGATGTGCATGAAGCGGAAGTTCATTATGATGCCAATTCTCATCCAAGGCCCTAAGCAACCCGGCAACGACATTGATGTGTACCTAAGGCCATTAGTTGAAGAACTTTTACAGCTGTGAAATGGAAACGGTGTACGTGTGTGGGATGAGCACAAACAGGAGGAATTTAACCTGCACGCGTTGTTGTTTGTAACCATCAACGGTTGACCCGCTCTTAGTAACCTTTCAGAACAGACAAACAAGGGATACCACGCATGCACGCACTGTTTAGCTGACACCGAAAGTATATACCTGGACAAATGCAGGAAGAATGTGTACCTGGGCCATCGTCGATTTCTTCCGACCAACCATCAATGTCGAAAGAAAGGCAAGCATTTCAAAGGCGAGGCAGATCACCGAAAGAAGCCCGCCATGCGTACCGGTGATCACGTACTTGCTATGGTCAATGATTTACACGTAATCTTTGGAAAGGGTCCCGGCGGACTAGCTGTTCCGAATGACGCTGAGGGACGCGCACCCATGTGGAAGAAGAAATCTATATTTTGGGACCCACCCTACTGGAAAGTCCTAGAGGTCCGCTCTTCAATCGACGTGATGCACGTGACAAAGAACCTTTGTGTCAACCTGCTAGGATTCTTGGGCGTGTATGGGAAGACAAAAGATACACCTGAGGCACAGGAGGACCTGTAACATTTGCACGAAAAAGACGGCATGCCTCCAAAGCAGTATGAAGGTCCTGCCAGCTATGCTCTTACCAAAGAAGAGAGGAAATCTTCTTTGAATGTCTGCTCAGTATGAAGGTCCCGACTGGCTTCTCGTCGAATATAAAGGGAATAATAAATATGCCAGAGAAAAAGTTCCAGAACCTAAAGTCTCATGACTGCCACGTGATTATGACGCAACTGCTTCTGGTTGCATTGAGGAGGCTTCTATCGAAAAACGTCCAATTAGCCATTGTGAAGCTATGTGCATTCCTCAATGCAATCTCTTAGAAGGTGATCGATCCAGAAATCATACCAAGGCTAAGGAGTGATGTGGCGCAATGTCTTGTCAGTTTCGAGCTGGTGTTCCCACCATCCTTCTTCAATATCATGACGCACGTCCTAGTTCATCTAGTCGACGAGATTGTCATTCTCGGCCCCGTATTTCTACACAATATGTTCCCCTTTGAGAGGTATTGGAAATATGCCCTAGAGGAAATAATAAAATGATGATTATTATATTTCCTTGTTCATGATAATTGTCTATTATTCATGCTATAATTGTGTTATCCGGAAATCATAATACATGTGTGAATACATAGACCATAACATGTCCCTAGTGAGCCTCTAGTTAACTAGCTCGTTGATCAATAGATAGTCATGGTTTCCTGAC
This sequence comes from Triticum urartu, assembly GCF_003073215.2. Lineage (NCBI taxonomy): Eukaryota > Viridiplantae > Streptophyta > Magnoliopsida > Poales > Poaceae > Triticum > Triticum urartu. The sequence goes on along the minus strand of NC_053028.1, from coordinate 104,701,479 downwards.
TATGGACATTGGATGTCATTGATAACGGGATCACATCATTAGGAGAATGATGTGATGGACAAGACCCAATCCTAAGCATAGCACAAGATCGTGTAGTTCGTTTGCTAGAGCTTTTCCAATGTCAAGTATCATTTCCTTAGACCATGAGATCGTGTAACTCCCGGATGCCGTAGGAGTGCTTTGGGTGTACCAAACGTCACAACGTAACTGGGTGACTATAAAGGTATACTACAGGTATCCCCGAAAGTATCTGTTGGGTTGACACGGATCGAGACTGGGATTTGTCACTCCGTATGACGGAGAGGTATCTCTGGGCCCACTCGGTAATGCATCATCATAATGAGCTCAATGTGACCAAGTGTTTGGTCACAGGATCATGCATTATGGTACGAGTAAAGTGACTTGCCGGTAACGAGATTGAACGAGGTATTGGGATACCGACGATCGAATCTTGGGCAAGTAACGTACCGATTGACAAAGGGAATTGTACACGGGATTACTTGAATCCTCGACATCGTGGTTCATCCGATGAGATCATTGAGGAGCATGTGGGAGCTAACATGGGTATCCACATCCCGCTATTGGTTATTGACCGGAGAGTCGGTCTCGGTCATGTCTGCGTGTCTCCCGAACCCGTAGGGTCTACACACTTAAGGTTCGGTGACGCTAGGGTTGTTGAGATATTAGTATGCGGTAACCCGAAAGTTGTTCGGAGTCCCGGATGAGATCCCGGACGTCACGAGGAGTTCCGGAATGGTCCGGAGGTGAAGAATTGTATATAGGAAGTCCAGTTTCGGCCACCGGGAAAGTTTCGGGGGTCACCGGTATTGTACCGGGACCACCGGAAGGGTCCGGGGGTCCACCGGGTGGGGCCACCTATCCCGGAGGGCCCCATGGGCTGAAGTGGGAGGGGAACCAGCCCCTGGTGGGCTGGTGCGCCCCCCATGGGCCTCCCCTGCGCCTAGGGTTGGAAACCCTAGGGGTGGGGGGCGCCCCACCTGACTTGGGGGGCAAGTCCCCCTTGGCCGCCGCCCCCCCTTGGAGATGGGATCTCCTAGGGCGCGCCCCCCCTAGGGGCCCTATATATAGTGGGGGGGAGGGAGGGCAGCCGCACCCAAGTCCCTGGCGCCTCCCTCTCCCCTCGTAACACCTCTCCCTCTCGTTGGAGCTTGGCGAAGCCCTGCCGAGATCACCGCTGCTTCCACCACCACGCCGTCGTGCTGCTGGATCTCCATCAACCTCTCCTTCCCCTTGCTGGATCAAGAAGGAGGAGACGTCTTCCCCAACCGTACGTGTGTTGAACGCGGAGGTGTCGTCCGTTCGGCGCTCGGTCATCAGTGATTTGGATCACGACAAGTACGACTCCATCAACCCCGTTCTCTTGAACGCTTCCGCTCGCGATCTACAAGGGTATGTAGATGCACCCCCCTCTCCCTCGTTGCTAGATGACTCCATAGATTGATCTTAGTGATGCGTAGAAAATTTTAAAATTCTGCTACGCTCCCCAAAAGTGGCATCATGAGCTAGGTCTATGTGTAGTTTCTATGCACGAGTAGAACACAAGTTGTTGTGGGCGTTGATTTTGTCAATTTACTTGCCGTTACTAGTCTTATCTGGATTCGGCGGCATCGTGGGATGAAGTGTCCCGGACCGACCTTACATGTACGCTTACGTGAGACTGGTTCCACTGACTGACATGCACTAGTTGCATAAGGTGGCTAGCGGGTGTCTGTCTCTCCCACTTTAGTCGGATCGGATTCGATGAAAAGGGTCCTTATGAAGGGTAAATAGAAATTGGCATATCACGTTGTGGTTTTGGTGTAGGTAAGAAACGTTCTTGCTAGAAACCTATAGCAGCCACGTAAAAACTTGCAACAACAATTAGAGGACGTCTAACTTGTTTCTGCAGAATGTGCCATGTGATGTGATATGGCCAAAAGGATGTGATGAATGATATATGTGATGTATGAGATTGATCATGTTCTTGTAATAGGAATCAAGACTTGCATGTCGATGAGTATGACAACCGGCAGGAGCCATAGGAGTTGTCTTAATTTATTTATGACCTGTGTGTCAACATAAACGTCATGTAATTACTTTACTTTATCGCTAACCGTTAGCCATAGTAGTAGAAGTAATAGTTGACGAGACAACTTCATGAAGACACGATGATGGAGATCATGATGATGGAGATCATGGTGTCATGCCGGTGACGACGATGATCATGGCGCCCCAAAGATGGAGATCAAAAGGAGCAAAATGATATTGGCCATATCATGTCACTATTTGATTGCATGTGATGTTTATCATGTTTTACATCTTATTTGCTTAGAATGACGGTAGCTTAAATAAGATGATCCCTCACAATAATTTCAAGAAAGTGTTCCCCCTAACTGTGCACCGTTGCGAAGGTTCGTTGTTTCGAAGCACCACGTGATGATAGGGTGTGATAGATTCTAACGTTCGAATACAACGGGTGTAAGCCAGATTTACACACACAATACACTTAGGTTGACTTGACGAGCCTAGCATGTACAGACATGGCCTCAGAACACGGAAGACCGAAAGGTCGAACATGAGTTGTATAGAAGATATGATCAACATGAAGATGTTCACCGATGATGACTAGTCCGTCTCACGTGATGATCGGACACGGCCTAGTTGACTCGGATCATGTATCACTTCGATGACTAGAGGAATGTCTGTCTGAGTGGGAGTTCATTAAATAATTTGATTAGATGAACTTAATTATCATGAACTTAGTCTAAAAACCTTTGCAAAATGTCTTGTAGATCAAATGGCCAAGGCTCATGTCAACCTCAACTTCAACGTGTTCCTAGAGAAAACCAAGCTGAAAGATGATGGCAGCAACTATACGGACTGGGTCCGGAACCTGAGTATCATCCTCATAGCTGCCAAGAAAGCATATGTCCTAGAAGCACCGCTAAGTGAAGCACCCATCCCAGAGAACCAAGACGTTATGAACGCTTGGCAGTCGCGTGCTGATGATTACTCCCTCGTTCAGTGCGGCATTCTTTACAGCTTAGAACCGGGGCTCCAAAAGCGTTTTGAGCAACACGGAGCATATGAGATGTTCGAAGAGCTGAAAATGGTTTTCCAAGCTCATGCCCGGGTCGAGAGATATGAAGTCTCCGACAAGTTCTACAGTTGTAAAATGGAGGAATATAGTTCTGTCAGTGAGCACATACTCAAAATGTCTGGGTTGCACAACCGCTTGTCCCGGTTGGACATTAACCTCCCGGACGAAGTGGTCATTGACAGAATCCTTCAGTCGCTCCCACCTAGCTACAAGAGCTTTGTGATGAACTACAATATGCAGGGGATGGTGAAAACTATTCCTGAAGTATTTTCAATGCTGAAATCAGCGGAGGTGGAAATCAAAAAGGAACATCAAGTTTTGATGGTCAATAAAACCACTAGTTTCAAGGAAGGCAAGGGTAAGAAGAACTTCAAGAAGGACGGCAAGGGAGTTGCCGCGGCCGGTAAATAAGTTGCCGGGAAGAAGCCAAAGAATGGACCCAAACCTGAGACTGAGTGCTTTTATTGCAAGGGAAAGGGACACTGGAAGCGGAACTGCCCCAAATACTTAGCGGACAAGAAGGCCGGCAACACTAAAGGTATATGTGATATACATGTAATTGATGTGTACCTTACCAGTACTCGTAGTAGCTCCTGGGTATTTGATACCGGTGCGGTTGCTCATATTTGTAACTCAAAACAGGAGCTACGGAACAAGCGGAGACTAGCGAAGGACGAGGTGACGATGCGCGTCAGGAATGGTTCCAAGGTCGATGTGATCGCCGTCGGCACGCTACCTCTACATTTACCTACGGGATTAGTTTTAAACCTCAATAATTGTTATTTAGTGCCAGCTTTGAGCATGAACATTGTATCTGGATCTCGTTTAATACGAGATGGCTACTCATTTAAATCCGAGAATAATGGTTGTTCTATTTGTATGAGAGATATGTTTTATGGTCATGCCCCGCTGGTCAATGGTTTATTCTTAATGAATCTCGAACGTGATGTTACACATATTCATAGTGTGAATACCAAAAGATGTAAGATTGACAATGATAGTCCCACATATCTGTGGCACTGCCGCCTTGGTCACATCGGTGTCAAACGCATGAAGAAGCTCCATACAGATGGACTTTTGGAGTCTCTTGATTTCGAATCATTTGACACGTGCGAACCATGCCTCATGGGTAAAATGACCAAGACTCTGTTCTCCGCAACAATGGTGCGAGCAACCAACTTATTGGAAATTATACATACTGATGTGTGCGGTCCAATGAGCGTTGAGGCTCGCGGTGGCTATCGTTATGTTCTCACTCTCACTGATGACTTAAGTAGATATGGGTATGTCTATTTGATGAAACACAAGTCTGAGACCTTTGAAAAGTTCAAGGAATTTCAGAATGAGGTAGAGAATCAACGTGACCAAAAGATAAAATTCTTACGATCAGATCGTGGGGGAGAATATTTAAGTCACAAATTTGGTACGCACTTAAGGAAATGTGGAATCGTTTCACAACTCACGCCGCCTGGAACACCTCAACGTAATGGTGTGTCCGAACTCGTAATCGCACTCTATTGGATATGGTGCGATCTATGATGTCACTCACTGATTTACCGCTATCATTTTGGGGATACGCTCTAGAGACAGCTACATTCACTTTAAATAGGGCACCGTCTAAATCCGTTGAGACGACACCGTATGACTTATGGTTTGGGAAGAAACCTAAGTTGTCGTTTCTAAAAGTTTGGGGATGCGATGCTTATGTCAAGAAACTTCAACCTGAAAAGATCGAACCCAAGTCGGAAAAATGCGTCTTCATAGGATACCCTAAGGAAACCATTGGGTATACCTTTTACCTCAGATCCGAAGGCAAGATCTTTGTTGCCAAGAACGGTTCCTTTCTGGAGAAAGAGTTTCTCTCGAGAGAAGTAAGTGGGAGGAAAGTAGAACTCGATGAAGTACTGCCTCTTGAACCGGAAAGTAGCGCAGCTCAGGAAGATGTTCCTGTGGTGCCTGCACCGACTAGAGAGGAAGTTAATGATAATGATCAAGGTACTTCGGATCAAGTTGCTACTGAACATCGAAGGTCCACAAGGACACGTTCCACACCAGAATGGTATGACAACCCTATCCTGGAAATCATGTTGTTAGACAACGGTGAACCTTCGAACTATGAAGAAGCAATGGCGGGCCCAGATTCCAACAAATGGCTTGAAGCCATGCAATCTGAGATAGGATCCATGTATGAAAACAAAGTATGGACTTTGGCAGACTTGCCCGATGATCGGCGAGCGATAGAGAATAAATGGATCTTTAAGAAGAAGACGGACGCGGATGGTAATGTTACCATCTATAAGGCTCGACTTGTCGCTAAGGGTTATCGACAAGTTCAAGGGGTTGACTACGATGAGACCTTCTTACCCGTAGCGAAGCTGAAGTCCGTCCGAATCATGTTACCAATTGCCGCATACTATGATTATGAGATATGGCAAATGGACGTCAAAACGGCATTCCTTAACGGCTTTCTTAAGGAAGAATTGTATATGATGCAGCCGGAAGGTTTTGTCGATCCTAAGAATGCTAACAAGGTATGCAAGCTCCAGCGCTCCATCTATGGGCTGGTGCAAGCATCTCAGAGTTGGAACATTCGCTTTAATGAAATGATCAAAGCGTTTGGGTTTATGCAGACTTATGGAGAAGCCTGCGTTTACAAGAAAGTGAGTGGGAGCTCTGTAGCATTTCTCATATTATATGTGGATGACATACTTTTGATGGGAAATGATATAGAACTTTTGGAGAGTATTAAGGCCTACTTGAATAAGTGTTTTTCAATGAAGGACCTTGGAGAAGCTGCTTACATATTAGGCATCAAGATCTATAGAGATAGATCGAGAAGCCTCATAGGTCTTTCACAAAGCACATACCTTGATAAGATATTGAAGAAGTTCAATATGGATCAGTCCAAGAAGGGGTTCTTGCCTGTGTTGCAAGGTGTGAAATTGAGCTCAGCTCAATGTCCGACCACGGCAGAAGATAGAGAAAAGATGAGTGTCGTCCCCTATGCCTCAGCCATAGGGTCTATCATGTATGCCATGCTGTGTACCAGACCTGATGTAAACCTTGCCGTAAGTTTGGTAGGAAGGTACCAAAGTAATCCCGGCATGGAACACTGGACAGCGGTCAAGAACATCCTGAAGTACCTGAAAAGGACTAAGGATATGTTTCTCGTATATGGAGGTGACGAGGAGCTCGTCGTAAAGGGTTACGTCGACGCTAGCCTCGACACAGATCTGGATGACTCTAAGTCACAAACCGGATACGTGTATATTTTGAATGGTGGGCAGTAAGCTGGTGCAGTTGCAAGCAAAGCGTCGTGGCGGGATCTACATGTGAAGCGGAGTACATGGCAGCCTCGGAGGCAGTGCATGAAGCAATCTGGATGAAGGAGTTCATCACCGATCTAGGAGTCATACCCAATGCGTCGGGGCCGATCACTCTCTTCTGTGACAACACTGGAGCTATTGCCCTTGCCAAGGAGCCCAGGTTTCACAAGAAGACTAGGCACATCAAGCGTCGCTTCAACTCCATTCGTGAAAATGTTCAAGATGGAGACATAGATATTTGTAGAGTACATACGGATCCGAATGTCGCAGATCCGTTGACTAAACCTCTTCTGCGAGGAAAACATGATCAACACCAGGACTCTATGGGTGTTCGATTCATCACAATGTAACTAGATTATTGACTCTAGTGCAAGTGGGAGACTGTTGGAAATATGCCCTAGAGGCAATAATAAAATGATTATTATTATATTTCCTTGTTCATCATAATTGTCTATTATTCATGCTATAATTGTGTTATCCGGAAATCATAATACATGTGTGAATACATAGACCATAACATGTCCCTAGTGAGCCTCTAGTTAACTAGCTCGTTGATCAACAAATAGTCATGGTTTCCTGACTATGGGCATTGGATGTCATTGATAACGGGATCACATCATTAGGAGAATGATGTGATGGACAAGACCCAATCCTAAGCATAGCACAAGATCGTGTAGTTCGTTTGCTAGAGCTTTTCCAATGTCAGGTATCATTTCCTTAGACCATGAGATCGTGTAACTCCCGGATGCTGTAGGAGTGCTTTGGGTGTACCAAACGTCACAACGTAACTGGGTGACTATAAAGGTATACTACAGGTATCCCCGAAAGTATCTGTTGGGTTGACACGGATCGAGACTGGGATTTGTCACTCCGTATGACGGAGAGGTATCTCTGGGACCACTCGGTAATGCATCATCATAATGAGCTCAATGTGACCAAGTGTTTGGTCACGGGATCATGCATTACGGTACGAGTAAAGTGACTTGCCGGTAACGAGATTGAATGAGGTAATGGGATACCGACGACCGAATCTCGGGCAAGTAACGTACCGATTGACAAAGGGAATTGTATACGGGATTACTTGAATCCTCGACATCGTGGTTCATCTGATGAGATCATCAAGGAGCATGTGGGAGCCAACATGGGTATCCTGATCTCGCTGTTGGTTATTGACCGGAGAGTCGTCTTGGTCATGTCTGCGTGTCTCCCGAACCCATAGGGTCTACACACTTAAGGTTCGGTGACGCTAGGGTTGTAGAGATATTAGTATGCGGTAACCCGAAAGTTGTTCGGAGTCCCGGATGAGATCCCGGACGTCACGAGGAGTTCCGGAATGGTCCGGAGGTGAAGAATTGTATATAGGAAGTCCAGTTTCGGCCACCGGGAAAGTTTCGGGGGTCACCGGTATTGTACCGGGACCACCGGAAGGGTCCCGGGGGTCCACCGGGTGGGGCCACCTATCCCGGAGGGCTCCATGGGCTGAAGTGGGAGGGGAACCAGCCCCTGGTGGGCTGGTGCGCCCCCCATGGGCCTCCGCCTGCGCCTAGGGTTAGAAACCCTAGGGGTGGGGGCGCCCCACCTGACTTGGGGGGCAAGTCCCCCCTTGGCCGTTGCCCCCCTTGGAGATTGGATCTCCTAGGGCCGGCGCCCCCTAGGGGCCCTATATATAGTGGAGGGGAGGGAGGGCAGCCGCACCCAAGTCCCTGGCGCCTCCCTCTCCCCTCGTAACACCTCTCCCTCTCGTTGGAGCTTGGCGAAGCCCTGCCGAGATCACCGCTGCTTCCACCACCACGCCGTCGTGCTGCTGGATCTCCATCAACCTCTCCTTCCCCTTGCTAGATCAAGAAGGAGGAGACGTCTTCCCCAACCGTACGTGTGTTGAACGCGGAGGTGCCGTCCGTTCGGCGCTCGGTCATCGGTGATTTGGATCACGACGAGTACGACTCCATCAACCCTGTTCTCTTGAACGCTTCCAATCGCGATCTACAAGGGTATGTAGATGCACCCCCCTCTCCCTCGTTGCTAGATGACTCCATAGATTAATCTTGGTGATGCGTAGAAAATTTTAAAATTCTGCTACGTTCCCCAACAAGAGGTTCATGGGAGTCCTAAAGAAATATGTCCCTAACCGCGCTAGGCCAAAAGGAAGCATCTCCATGGGCCATCAAACAGAGGATGTCATTGGGTTTTGTGCTGACTTCATTCCTGTCCTTAAGATGATAGGTCTCCCTAAATCGTGGTATGAGGGGAGACTGACCTGGAAAGGCACGCTTGGAGGGGACTATAATATGCAGGGATGGGCATTCTTGGTCTCAAGCACACTACACAGTCCTACAGAACTCTACCTTGGTGACCCCGTATGTCAATGAACACAAGAACATTCTGCGCTCCAAACACCCGGAGCAGTGTGACAACTGGATTACATGTGAACACATCAGGACTTTTAGCAGTTGGTTGGAAACACGTCTCTGAGGTGACAACATTGTTTGTGGTGAGCTATACTCGTTGTCCAGGGGACCATCTTCGACTATACTGACTTACAAAGGATACGAGATAAATGGGAATACATTTTACACGGTCGCCCAAGATCAAAAGAGCAACAACCAAAACAGCGGTGTCCGCTTTGATGTAGCAACCGAGAGGGGAAAGGACACATATTATGGTTACATAGTGGACATATGAGAACTTGACTACGGACATGATTTTAAAGTCCCTTTGTTTAAGTGCAAATGGGTCAATCTGTCAGGAGGCTGGGTACAGGTAGACCCACAGTACGGAATGACAGCAGTGGATCTGAACAATCTTGGGTACACTGACGAACCGTTCGTCCTAGCCAATGATGTGGCACAGGTTATCTATGTGAAGGACATGTCTACCAAACCGAGAAAAAGAAAAGATAAGGAAGCGAATACTTCATACGATGAGCCAAAGCGCCACATAGTTCTTTCAGGAAAAAAGGGACTTCACGGGAGTGGAGGGCAAGACAGACATGTCCGAAGATTATGAAAAGTTTCATGAAATTCCTCCCTTCAAAGTCAAGGCTGACCCAAGCATGCATCTTGATAAACGATGAAGATTATCCATGGTTACGGCGCAATAAACAAAGGACACAAGCGCAGAAAAAGTGAAGGCTTTCTCTCCACAACTATTATGTTGATACCATGCCAACTTTCAACCTTTTCGTATTTCATTTGAAATGCCTGTTGTAATAGACGAGTTTTCGTATGAAACCCTGATATCTCGAAACAGATTGTCCGTTTTGTACATGAAGTGTATCCAGTTTTTGCCATAACCTTCTCAACTTTTCAGCACATGCTATGTGGGTGAAATGATGATACCATGCCAACTTTCAACCTTTTTGTAGTTCATTTGAAATGCTTTTCAATTTCAGGGTCTTATAGCTCAAAAAATTAGTAAATGCATGAAAATAACAAATGAAGGAACTAAAGGAATCAACTAAAAAGGACGGTACTAAAGCTTTGATAAACCTCTAGTATTATTGAAACTAAAATTATATAGAATTTATGCAACTAAAATTATCAAAGTATTTTCTGTTCAAAACATTAAAAGCAAAAAGAATTTTCATAAAATAAATACAAAAAGCAAAAAATAAAATAAAATAAATAAGTATAAACAAAATAAACTTTTATAAATAAGTAGAAACAAAATAAGATAAAATAAATAAGTAGAAACAAAATAAAATAAACTTTTATAAAATAAATAAGTAGAAACAAAATAAAATAAAATAAACTCTTATAAAATAAATAAGTAGAAATAAAATAAAACAAAATAAAATAAACTATAATAAAATAAAATAAAATAAAATAAACCTTAATAAAATAAATAAAAATAGCAACAGTAAGTATTTTGTTGTAAGTAGAAACAAAATAAAAAATAAAGAACAAAGAAAACAAAAAAACTGGAAAAATTTTTAAAAAAAATGCCACCTACTGGGCCACCACGGCCTGAATACGACTAGAAACCCAATCATGGGCCAGGATAAAGGCCCGCTACAGGCCCAGTAGGCCCACAGGCACACAATGTCAGGTTAGGCCCAAAAGCCTGCTATTGAGAGGAGCTCGAGAGGGTTGGTGCAGCAGCGCTTATAAACCACTCTCGAGCTCTCTCAGCTAGCGAGGTGAGACTAAACTTTTGACGCAGGCAGCACAAGGCCTTTGGTCCCGGTTGGTGGCTCCAACCGGTACTAAAGGGGTGCATTGGTACCGGTTGGTGCCACCAACCGGGACCAATGCCACCCTTTAGTCCCGGTTGGTGCCACCAACCGGGACCGAAGGTTTCTACTCCCCGCCATTTCGGCTGCTGAACAAAGACCTTTGGTCCCGGTTGGTGGCACCAACCGGGTCCAAAGGGGCGTATTAGTCCCGGTTCCTGCCTCTAACCGGGACCAATGCTGAGTGTATATAAGCAGCACTTGTCAAATTTTTCATTCAGTTCTTCGATCCGCCTCTCCGCGCCCTTCCTCTCTGCCGTCGAACACGTCGACGCTGCCAGGCTGCCGGACCTCGATGTCAACGCCGTCGCCACGCCCTGCCTGCCCTGACGCCGCCGCGCCCCTCCCCTGCCCCGACGCCGACGCCTTGCGCCCCTGCCCTGCCTCGACCTCACCGCCGCCGCCGTGCGCCCCTGCCCTGCCTCGACCTCACCGCCGCCGCCGTGTGCCACTGCCTCGACCTCGACGCCAACGCCGCCGCGCCCCTGCCCTGCCCCGACGATGCGCCGCGCCCCTGCCCTGCCGTCAATGCCGCCGCACCACTGCCCGCCGGACAGGCCGGTACTCCCTCCTCCCTCCCACCGCTCTCCTCTGTCCTTCCTCCATGTATGTGATGATGGTGAAGTTGGTTCAGTGCAAAATTTTAGAGAATTGCATGTTTTCATCCATGTCCATAAGGTGTTTGATGAAATGCTAGGGCTAGCTAGGGAACTTTGTTTTATGTGAAACTTGGCAGGATGATGTCTCCTTGGATGTTAGTGACGATGGTCAAGTTGGTTTGATAGAAGGAAAAACTTGTTAGTGCTCAAAATTCAGAATTTTTTTAGCAAGGAAGATGTATGCATGTATGTATGGATGGATCGATATGGATGTATATACAAAATGTTCATATATGATGTTTTTTTGTTCATATTGTGTATGTATTCTTCTTTCTCTTCTTATTTTTTTATCGGGTATGTCGTTGTCGATATACCCCCCCCCCCTCCCCGATAACTTTTAGTAACTACTACTTAGAAAGTGTTTAATATAATTAGTTAGAAAAATAATAGTACTAGTTAAACTAGTTTATTTTTAATAACTGCTTAGTAGTTGAACTAGTTGATTTAATAAAACTACTTTATTTTATTATAGAAGTAGTTTATTTTTAGTAAGTACAACTTTATTTTATTTATAGTAAGTGCTTAGTAGTTTAACTAGTTGATTTAATAAAACTACTTTCTTTTACAATAAAAGTAGTTTATTTTTAGTAAGTACTATTTTATTTTATTTATAGTGAGTGCTTAGTAGTTGAACTATTTTATTTAATAAAACTATTTTATTTTACTATAGAAGTAGTTTACTTTTAGCAAGAAAATTAATAGAACTAGTTTATTTTTTTAGTTCAAGCAATTATTCCCGCATCGACGTCGACGATGCATATCCCGCATCCTCGTCGTCGACTCGGCGGAGGAGGCTGGCTTGATCAGAGGGGCCATGTCCGGGACTGGGCTCCGCCGGGCTGGTATTGGCAGGTGCTGTTGGGGAATGTAGTAATTTTAAAAAAATCCTACGCACATGCAAGATCATGGTGATGCATAACAACGAGAGGGGAGAGTGTGTTCGCGTACCTTCGTAGACCGAAAGCGGAAGCGTTAGCGCAACGCGGTTGATGTAGTCGTACGTCTTCACGATCCGACCGATCAAGTACCGAATGCACGGCACCTCTGAGTTCTGCACACGTTCAACTCGATGACGTCCTTCGAACTCCGATCCAGCCGAGCTTTGAGGAAGAGTTCCGTCAGCACGACGGCGTGGTGACGATGTTGATGTTCTACCGTTGCAGGGCTTCGCCTAAGCACCGCTACGATATTATCGACGTGGACTATGGTGGAGAGGGGCACCGCACACGGCTAAAAGATTCAAGAGATCAATTGGTGTGTCTCCAAGGGGTGCCCCTCTCCCCGTATATAAATGAGTGGAGGAGGGAGGAGTAGGATTCCCCCTTTCCTAGTAGAACTAGGAGCCCTTCCAAGTAGTGGGAGTAGGAGAGAAGGAAAGGGAAAAGAGAAGAGAAGGAAGGAGGGGGCGCCGCCCCTCCCCCTAGTCCAATTCGGACTAAGCATTAGGGGGGCGCACAGCCTCTCCTCTCTCTTTCCCCTAAAGCCCAATAAGGCACATCTACTCCCCGGCGAATTCCCGTAACTCTCCGGTACTCCGAAAAATACCCGAATCACTCGGAACCTTTCCGATGTCCGAATATAGTCGTCCAATATATCTATCTTTACGTCTCGACCATTTCGAGACTCCTCGTCATGTCCCCGACCTCATCCAGGACTCCGAACTACCTTCGGTACATCAAAACACATAAACTCATAATATAACCGTCATCGAACTTTAAGAGTGCAGACCCTACGGGTTCGAGAACTATGTAGACATGACCGAGACACGTCTCCGGTCAATAACCAATAGCGGAACCTGGATGCTCATATTGGCTCCTACATATTCTACAAAGATCTTTATCGGTCAAACCGCATAACAACATATGTTGTTCCCTTTGTCATCGGTATGTTACTTGCCCGAGATTCGATCGTCGATATCTCAATACCTAGTTCAATCTCGTTACTGGCAAGTCTCTTTACTCGTTCCGTAATACATCATCCCGCAACTAACTCATTAGTTGCAATGCTTGCAAGGCTTAAGTGATGTGTATGAGTGGGCCCAGAGATACCTCTCCGACAATCGGAGTGACAAATCCTAATCTCGAAATACACCAACCCAACAAGTACCTTCAGAGACACCTATAGAGAACCTTTATAATCACCCAGATACGTTGTGACGTTTGGTAGCACACAAAGTGTTCCTCCAGTAAACGGGAGTTGCATAATCTCATAGTCATAGGAACATGTATAAGTCATGAAGAAAGCAATAGCAACATACTAAACGATCAAGTGCTAAGCTAACGGAATGGGTCAAGTCAATCACATCATTCTCCTAATGATGTGATCCTGTTAATCAAGTGACAACTCTTTGTCTATGGCTAGGAAACATAACCATCTTTGATCGACGAGCTAGTCAAGTAGAGGCATACTAGTGACACTCTGTTTGTCTATGTATTCACACATGTATCATGTTTCCGGTTAATACAATTCTAGCATGAATAATAAACATTTATCATGAAATAAGGAAATAAATAATAACTTTATTATTGCCTCTAGGGCATATTTCCTTCAGTCTCCCACTTGCACTAGAGTCAATAATCTAGATCACATCACCATGTGATTAACATCGATAGTTCACATCATCATGTGATTAACACCCATAGTTCACATCGCCATGTGACTAATACCCAAAGGGTTTACTAGATTCAGTAATCTAGTTCACATCGCTATGTGATTAACACCCAAAGAGTACTAAGGTGTGATCATGTTTTGCTTGTGAGAGAATCTTAGTCAATGGGTCTTTCACATTCAGATCCGTTATGTATTTTGCAAATTTCTATGTCTACAATGCTCTGCACGGAGCTACTTTAGCTAATTGCTCCCACTTTCGATATGTATCCATATTGAGAATTAGAGTCATTTGGATCAGTGTCAAAACTTGCATCGATGTAACCCTTTACGATGAACCTTTTGTCACCTTCATAATCGAGAAACATATCCCTGTTCCACTAAGGATAAGTTTGACCGCTGTCCAGTGATCTACTCCTAGATCACTATTGTACTCCCTTGCCAAACTCAGTGTAGGGTATACAATAGATCTGGTACACGGCATGGCATACTTTATAGAACCTATGGTTGAGGCACAGGGAATGACTTTCATTCTCTTTCTATCTTCTGCCGTGGTCGGGTTTTGAGTCTTACTCAACTTCACACCTTGCAACATAGGCAAGAACTCTTTCTTTGACTGTTCCATTTTAAACTAATTCAAAATCTTGTCAAGGTACATACTCATTGAAAATCTTCATAAAGCGTCTTGATCTATCTCTATAGATCTTGATGCTCAACATCTAAGCAGCTTCACCGAGGTCTTTCTTTGAAGAACTCCTTTCAAATACTCCTTAATGCTTTCCAGAAAATTCTACATCATTTCTGATCAACAATATGTCATTTACATATATTTATCAGAAAGTCTGTAGTGCTCCCACTCACTTTCTTGTAAATACAGGCTTCACCGCAAGTCTGTATAAGACTATATGCTTTAATCAACTCATCAAAGCGTATAATCCAACTCCGAGATGCTTGCACCAGTCCACAGATGGATCGCTGGAGCTTGCACATTTTGTTAGCACCTTTAGGATTGACAAAACCTTCTAGTTGCATCATATACAACTCTTTTTTAATAAATCCATTAAGGATTGCAGTTTTGTTATCCATTTGCCAGATTTCATAAAATGCGGTAATTGCTAACATGATTCGGACAGACTTTAAGCATCGATACGAGTGAGAAAATCTCATCGTAGTCAACACCTTGAACTTTGTCAAAACCTTTTTCTGACAAATCTAGCTTTGTAGATAGTAACACTACTATCAGCGTATGTCTTCCTTTTGAAGATCCATTTATTTTCTATGTCTTACCGATCATCGGGCAAGTCAACCAAAGTCCATAATTTGTTCTCATACATGGATCTCATCTCAGATTTCATGGCCTCAAACCACTTCGCGGAATCTAGGCTCATCATCGCTTCCTCATAGTTCGTAGGTTCGTCATGGTCAAGTAACATGACCTCCAGAACAGGATTACCGTACCACTTTGGTGCGGATCTTACTCTGGTTGATCTACGAGGTTCTGTAGTAACTTGATCTGAAGTTTCATGATCATCATCATTAACTTCCTCACTAATTGGTGTAGACGTCACAGGAACCGGTTTCTGTGATGAACTACTTTCCAATAAGGGAGCAGGTACTGTTACCTCATCAAGTTCTACTTTCCTCCCACTCACTTCTTTCGAGAGAAACTCCTTCTCTAGAAGAAAGGATCCATTCTTAGCAACGAATATCTTGCCTTCGGATCTGTGTTAGAAGGTGTACCCAACTGTCTCCTTTGGGTATCCTATGAAGACACATTTCTCCGATTTGGGTTTGAGCTTATCAGGATGAAACGATTTCACATAAGCATCGTAACCCCAAACTTTAAGAAACAACAACTTTGGTTTCTTGCCAAACCATAGTTCATACGGTGTCGTCTCAACGGATTTAGATGGTGCCCTTTTTAATGTGAATGCAGCTGTCTCTAATGCATAACCCCAAAACGATAGTGGTAAATCGGTAAGAGACATCATAGATTGCACTATATCAAAATAAAGTACGGTTATGACGTTCGGACACACCATTACGTTGTGGTGTTCCAGGTGGCATGAGTTTCAAAACTTTTCCACATTGTTTTAATTGAAGGCCAAACTCGTAACTCAAATATTTGCCTCTGCGATCAGATCGTAGAAACTTTATTTTCTTGTTACGATGATTTTCCACTTCACTCTGAAATGCTTTGAACTTTTCAAATGTTTCAGACTTATGTTTTTTCAAGTAGATATACCCATATCTGCTCAAATCATCTGTGAAGGTCAGAAAAATAACGATACCCGCCGCGAGCCTCGACACTCATCGGACTGCATACATCAGTATGTATTATTTCCAACAAGTCTGTTGCTCGCTCCATTGTTCCGGAGAACGGAGTCTTAGTCATCTTACCCATGAGGCATGGTTCGCAAGTATCAACTGATTCATAATCAAGTGATTCCAAAAGCCCATCAGCATGGATTTTCTTCATGCGCTTTACACCGATATGACCTAAACGGCAGTGCCACAAATAAGTTGCACTATCATTATCAACTTTGAAACTTTTGGCATCAATATTATGAATATGTGTATCACATGATCGAGATCCAACAAACTATTTGCATTGGGTGTATGACCATCGAAGGTTTTATTCATGTAAACAGAACAACAATTATTCTCTGATTTTAAATGAATAGCCGTATTGCAATAAACATAATCAAATCATATTTATGCTCAACGCAAACGCCAAATAACATTTGTTTAGGTTTAACACTAATCCCGAAAGTATAGGGAGTGTGCGATGATGATCATATCAATCTTGGAACCACTTCCAACACACATCGTCACTTCACCCTTAACTAGTCTCTATTTATTTTGTAACTTCTGTTTCGAGTTACTAATTTTTAGCAATCGAACAAGTATCAAATACCCAGGGGCTACTATAAATACTAGTAAGGTACACATCAATAACCTGTATATCAAATATACCCTTGTTCACTTTGCCATCCTTCTTATCCACTAAATATTCAGGGCATTTCCGCTTCCAGTGACCAGTCCCTTTGCAGTAGAAGCACTTAGTCTCAGGCTTAGGTCCAGACTTGGGCTTCTTCACTTGAGTAGAACTTGCTTGCCGTTCTTTTTGAAGTTCCCTTTCTTTCCCTTTGCCCTTTTCTTGAAACTAGTGGTCTTGTTAATCATCAACACTTGATGCTCTTTCTTGATTTCTACCTTCATCGATTTCATCATCATGAAAAGCTCGGGAATCGTTTACGTCATCCCTTGCATACTATTGTTCATCACGAAGTTCTACTAATTTGGTGATGGTGACTAGAGAATTCTGTCAATCACTATTTTATCTGGAAGATTAACTCTCACTTGATTCAAGCGATTGTAGTACCCAGACAATCTGAGCACATGCTCACTGCTTGAGCTATTCTCCTCCATCTTTTAGCTATAGAACTTGTCGTGGTTTTGTCACGGCAGATGTCCTAGAGAAAGGACTTAGTCGTGGAGCCATCGCTACAGGTTAGCTTGAAGGGGTTAAAGCGGACACAGGGACGCAAGAGAGTTTATACTAGTTCGGCCCCTTCGATGAAGGTAAAAGCCTACGTCTAGTTGTGATGGAATTGATGGGGTTTCGATGAATAGGGAGCAAACAAGCTTCGCCTAAGTCTCGAGTTGTTGTCTGTTGTCGTTGAACCACCGCCGGGTCGTCCCCTTATATACACGGGTGACGCCCGTCGGTTCACAGAGTCCCAATACCGGCACATAGATGTGTCCGGTTTGGTCTCTACTTATTCCTAACTTATAATACAAGTTAAATACGAACACCGGTTTACGGCTACAGGCCTTGAACCGACTATGGGCCTTGAGCTCTCATCTGCCTTCTTGGGCTTTAACATGATTAACTACTGATGAAGTTAACCCGGCCCAGATAGGCCAGTTTACGCCCAGTAGTAATATCCCCTACATTAGGCCCCAGATTGATTTGAACAGGTTCATGTCAATCCTTAGCAAAAATCTTCATCTTCAACATCTTCTTGTAGTTTGTTGAACCGCCGTGATGTCATCTTCTCTAGTCGTTGTAAACCGGCGTGACGTCACCTGTTATAAAGAAACTTATCCATGATTCCCCTTTTTGTTTTTTTTGTTTAATAGGTCTGCAACAATTAAGGCGACAGCTTCGTTTCCAAACCCACGGTCCCTTGATTTTCGCGCCTGACTCCTGTCCTTTGCCTTATAAATAGGACCGAAGGGTCATTTCTTTTTCCCCTTCGTGCCCTTCTGCTTCGTCTTCCACGCGTCGTCCCGCTTCGGAGCTCCGCCGCCGTCGACGACCTCTGCTCCAACCTTGGCCGCTGCATCACCCTGACTGTACCAAAGCATCGCGGCGACCTTCTGTTTCTTCCTCGGCTCCGGTGAGTTCTTCACCTTTTCCTCCGTAGATCCGTTCTAGGGTTTCCAATTTCTTCAGTGTTCATCGTCTGCTTCGTACTCATATGATAGATCCTGGATGAACCTGTGAACCTTTGCTCTGTGTAGCGGTAGTTCTTAGCATCCGCCTTTACTTATATACCTCAAGACCATAGATCTACCTGTATCTTTGCCCATTGATTCGATATTGTTCTTATTTGAACCTTGAATATTTTCCTTCTTTTCTGAACTTGCTTTAGATCAGTCGCTGTAGAGAAATCTTGTGAAATCTGTTTCTGTACACTTATCTATCCGCAATCTCAACTGTTTCAATGTTTAGATCCGGCGGTTTAACTTTGTAGAAAAATTGCCAAACCGGTATATACCATTAGTCCCCTTGTTGAACCGCCTGATGCTGTTGCTTCATAAAACTCCGGTTTAGATAGAGTGGAGGAGTGGAATTTAGGAGCCACCGCGTGCGCGGCGTGGAAAGGAAAGGGGAGCGCATCACTTCCCTTTGGTTCGCCCTTCTGCCGATTATCGGCTCGTCCAACCCAGAGATCCTTCCCTCTGGAGTCCATTTCCAGCTCCATCCTTCGTATCCTCGTCAACATTAATTGGTGCAATTAGTGGCGAAGTCCTGCTTGTAGCCGTGGACCTTGCTCAACCGAGATCATCCAACCGGCCATCACCTCGGTCAGGGGAGGAGGCAGGATTAGGCCATGCCCCGGGCCTGCCTAGGTGTACTGTAGCAGCAGGACATTGTGCGGCGGTGCCCAAAGCCTGCGTGCGGCGCTCGCGCCCCGGGTCGTGGCCCAACGTGCCTGGGTTTGTCTCCGCCCTGGGTCGATGATGCCGTTGTGCAACTCAAGTCCACCCCGCACGTGAGCGAGAAGAGAGTATGGCAATCTCGGAGAGAGACAACAGTGGTGACTACGAGCACCAGAATGAGAGAGAGGGAGAGGTGTATAAACCTCGCAGAAAAATCTTGCATCCGTTTTGGTCCTTCTTTTACTTTCTAAACCATTTTCCCCTCAAAGTGTATATCACTTCAACAAATCGACAACTCTCTTTTTTAACACGTGCGATCGTAGATGCCCACATACACACATACACTCACCCCCTATGAAAGCACGCACGCACGCCTCATAGTCGGCGAAAACGTTTCCTCTCACTGAACCAGCATTGCCGGAAAGTTTAGAATAACAATAAATCCAGAAAAATGGGGACTTGAACCCCGGTGGGGTTGTTTCACTTCAAAGAATCTAATCATCTGAGTTACGCTCCGTCGTCGAATCAACTGTGCTAGAAATGCAATATTTATTCTAAAAAAAGATATGCAATATTTTAGTTTGTGGACTATAAGCGTTCATGCCATTAATTTGCTTCAGATGTCAGCACGGTAGGACTTGCTTGCGATGCACCGCTTCGTGGCGTGGAAAGGAGAGCGCATCACTTGGCCGTCACGCCCGCTGCGATAATCAACGATTCAACGGCGATCGACGGACTAATAACCAGGTCGGCTCGCTAATGGAGTCGCCCGGGTAACCCACCACACACACCTGAGCCTGACACGCCCCCGCCAGTTTCGAGGCCCACTCTCCCATCCCACGCGACAGATCGAACCCGGGCCGCGCCAGAGCGGAGGTCCCCGAAGCACGCGCGCGGCGGGAGCGGGGGGGATCGGCTTCGCCGGATGCGCGCGATGGTGCTCGACGCCGGCGAGCCCAGCTCCTTCCTCAGGTGCGACCTCCCCTGCTCCCTCCCCCCCCCCCCCCCCCCCCCCCCCCCCCCCCTCCTCGTGCCATCTTCTTGCCTGATCCCATCGTCGTCCCGTGGCCTTGCAACGAATTTCGCCGCCCGACCTGGGGCGAAAGCTGTGCGCGGATTGGGGTGGTTTCAGTCACTTCTTGGGCGCGACACTTCTGATTCCAGCGGTCTCTGGGCTCGCTGCAGTGCAAATGGCTGCTCTGGAGGGCGAGGGCGGAGGCGAGAGGGGGTTCTTTTGTAGGCTGGGCTGGGGGGTAGGATTTGGATTTCAGCGACGCGGTCTAGCTTTCACCTGAGAAAATATGCCTTTGTTTCATTGAAATGTTGGGGACTATCTGAAACACTGGATGGAGCCTTACTACACAATCTACTTTTCACCTCACAAATATGGCTGGCTGGCTCCACTGAAATGTTTGACACTACCTGAAAAACTGGATGGAATCTTTGGTCTTTACTATCCAATTGTTGTGTAGGTCGACCTATCTGGCTGCCTGATATTATAGTTTTCTATAAACAATTGATAGTATATGACAAATGAATGCGTGTACAGGGCAATTGTTTGTTAAATCATATGTGTGGGGCTACTAGCACTGGTAAAGAACAACGAACAAGTTGCGTTCCTGGTTTACTTAATTAATCTACTAAGAACAATTAAACATTCTTGTGCCTAC
Source organism: Triticum urartu (assembly GCF_003073215.2). Classification (NCBI taxonomy): domain Eukaryota; kingdom Viridiplantae; phylum Streptophyta; class Magnoliopsida; order Poales; family Poaceae; genus Triticum; species Triticum urartu. Next base: position 104,680,714 of record NC_053028.1, on the reverse strand, counting down.
TGCCTACAGGGGACCTGCATATGCAGAGTCAGAGAGGCCTGGTGACTCTTCTCTTGTACTATCCAAACTAAGTCTGTCACCTGCTGCTAGATTGTGTAGAGGAGAAAGATTGGGATTTTCTGTACATCTACTGTCAAGATCAGGATGGGATGAGAAATGCATCAGCCATTAGGGGCGCCTGACCATTTCTCCATTTATATGCTCTTGCAGCTTATCTTCGGCCTTTTCATATGGAGTTGCATCTATGGCGATGGTTTTCGTCAACAAAGCGGTTATTATGCAGTATGTTCACTCCATGACCCTCCTCACTTTACAGGTATGACTGAGCATTACTGACGAATGCCGATAAAAACGTTACTTCTTTATATGTTTTTCTAAGCCTGGTTGGGTTGTTCACTTTCTCCTTTATTGCAACAGCAATTAGCTACCGCACTTTTCATACATTTCGGGCAAGTTCTAGGAATGTCTAAAAGGAAAGATCTCAGCATGGCAACAGCAAAGAAGCTTCTTCCTGTGTCAATTTTCTATAATGCAAATGTCGCATTTGCTCTGGCAAGCTTGAAAGGGGTTAACATCCCTATGTATATTGCAATTAAGAGGCTCACACCCCTTGCCGTTTTGGTGTCTGGGTTCTTAAGGGGGAAGGGGAAACCATCAACACAGGTAAAAATGTTTTCCCTCATGCAGTGGTTTCCTTTTTTCCATCTACACACATAACCAAACACAGGCCTGCAGAGCTTTCCCTCTGGAAGGGATGGCTTATTACTAGAAGCACTTCCTCATCTCTGCAAATTATTTTAGGTGTCGCTTTCGGTTGTCTGCACTGCCTTAGGTGTCCTTGTTGCAGCACTTGGAGATTTTTCTTTTGACTTGTATGGATACAGTATGGCTCTAATATCGGTCTTCTTCCAGGTTAGCTTTTGTAATCTGGTTAACACCACACACACACACACAAGAATTGGCTATAGTTCTAACTGACATAGTGTGTATGCAGACGATGTATTTGATTCTGGTGGAGAAATCAGGCGCAGATGATGGTCTTTCCTCAATGGAGTTGATGTTTTATAATAGCATATTGTCGATTCCATTTCTGTTTTTCATCATTGTTGCAACCGGAGAATTTCCCCATTCTCTTTCAGTTCTGTCAGAAAAGGTTAGTTAGTATTGGTTATAGGTTTATCAAACTTAATTAGCACATACTCCTATAAGATGGCAATCTGTTTGTTCTTTGTTCAGACCCCCTTTAGCTCATGACTACATAATATAAGACGTTTTAGATCACTAAGTAGTGATCTAAAATGTCTTATATTAGTTTACAGAGGTAGTAGTAAACATAATATGACTTAGATCCTGATCGTTTGTTTCTGCATCAGATGCTTTCTAGTTTGCTCTGTTCCAAGATACTTATCCGCTGTCCCTTGAAATGCAGACAGCTTCTGCATCATTCAGTGTTATTCTTCTAATTTCACTGGTGATGGGCATTGTTCTCAATTACACCATGTTTTGGTGCACAATCGTAAACTCTGCCCTGACAACCACGATAGTAGGAGTTCTCAAGGGCGTCGGGTCTACGGTACGTCTATCAGTCTATGATGTGCTTTAGCTCCGACCTTGTAGAATTTAAGCATCTGATGTCATGTTTGTATCGTTAACCTCTCAGACCCTGGGTTTCGTGGTGTTGGGAGGCGTCAAGGTGCACGCTCTCAACATCACCGGGCTGGTGATCAACACGTTCGGCGGCGTGTGGTATTCCTACGCAAAGTACACGCAGAAGAAGAAGCTGCCACGAAGGGTCGCACCCGACGAAGAGTCGCATCCGCACAAGTAGCAGCAGCGCTGGGTCAGCGCTCGATATAACTTATGTAGTCACACCGCATTCTTAAGGAGACAATAAATCTTTTTTTTTCTGGACGCCATCCATCAGCGGGCGCTATTTGGGGTGGAGGAAGGTACAAAGTCGTTCCTTTTGTTTTCTTCTTTTAACTTTTACAAGTAGCACCGTGTGTTTATCAGCAGCATCATAGTCCATAGGGGAGTGAACTCGGGGAATCAAGTAAACTGTAATGTTGGGATGAATCGTTACCACACTGTACTGTACTTTTTTCCTGTCTGTCGTACTAGCAAGATTATCAGTGGGTTTTACCCCGAAAGGTTCACTCATTTGAAGAGAAACAAACCTGTACTTTTTACCCTTGATAAATCTGCATGCAAATAATATGAGCTCCGTGGATGGGATGAACGATGGGCTAAGATAGCAAAACATAGCTTCACCTTTTACTGGACTGAATGTGAGGATATGTTCTCATCATTTATGGCTGTCTCATTTCAATCAGTTTTGTGCATGTGAGCTCCTGGCTTGTGCTTTGTGATTATCTCTGATGAGATCGGCCAAACCTTACACTTGATAGCTCACCACGGACGTTGTATCCAGGCTACAAATCTGACCTCAGAATTGCCATGTTTGCTGAAGGAAATTGTCATGCCTGCGACAACATAATTTGCCATCCCAAACGTCAGATTTTTAACATTCCTGAAATTTTTTACATGAAGTTATATGGCGCACCCAAATAGCAGTGAACCCACCTGAGGGATCAGGGTAGGATCTCACTGTTAAACCAACCCCAGCACCAGCAGTTCAGGGAAAATACATTACCATACCAATGAAAAAACAGGCTATCAGTCCAGTAAAAGGTGAAATCCCGACGGCCTGCGCTGTCAACAGCGACGCCCAAGGGTGCCGTCACCTCCTTGGAGGCGTTGGCATGACCCTGACCGGACCTCCTCCTCGAGCACCGGGAGAAATCCTAGGTCCGGCCTCCCGGACAGGGCAGCGGCGACGTCTCAACACCGTTCCCCTCTTGATGGCGCTGCTTTGGCTGCAAGTGGAGTACTTGATGCGGCAGATGGTGGTTGGCGATGCATCGCTCTGGCATAAGCTGCTACACAAGGAGCAGGTCGCAACGTTTGCCTGCGCCGGCGCTCCCCAATGAATGCTACACCAGTTCCAAGGCCCTGCCTTTCACCCGCCGACTCTCTAGGCACATGGGTGCGAGGTACGTCAGCTTGGGCAGTCCTGAAGCTGCATTCGTCCCTGGAAGTGCCTGGCAATGGCAGTGTTGCTGCCCTGTTGCTCCTGAGTCTCGGTGCTTCGCCATTTTGGCTGGAGGCAAGGCTGAGCGAGGCCTAATGTTGTTGCGTGTCTGTAGTTGAGGGCACCTCCTCACCTAGCTGTAGTCTCTTGGTGAGGACGGTCGTGTGTGTGTGTGCGTGTGCGTGTGTGTGTCCCTCCTTTCTGGAGGTTGTACCCCTGATGTCTTCCTGTTCAATGCAATGAAACACAACTCTTTTGTGTTTTCTCGGAAAAAAAAACAGGCTATAGAAACAATAGAACAAACCAATGCGCGCACACACACACCCCACTCACAATCTGATAGCCCAGTCTATACTACTTATAAAAGAGCAAACATTATCTTCTCTAAGTGCACCCCATAAAACATACACGGATACATTATCACCGCATGATTAGTCTCACTAAACTCAATCTAACGGCTAGCCTCAACCTAATTTGTTCTTTGTGTACACTTAGCAATTTACATTGACTGACCGTACTCCACCGCGGAGGAAAATACGAAAATCCACGCCTGGCCAATTAGGAAACTACAAATACGGACACATCCTATTAAGAAACTAATCACGGACGCATCTAATTATTAGGAAACTAATCACTGACGCATCTAATTATTACGAAACTATAATCACAAACGCATCCTATTATTAAGAAACTAATCACGGGCGCATCTTATTATTAGGAAAATAATCACGCCCATCATATTAGGAAATTAATCACGGACGCATCTAATTATTAGGAAACTAATCATGGACGCATCCTATTAGATAACTAACCACGAACACATCTAATTATTAGGGAACTAATCGCGAGCGCATCCTATCGTCTCCTACTAGGGAATCACGATCGCGAGTCACCTGCCGTCACCAGCCAACCACCCACACAAGCCATAGTGGGAGACACGCGAGGAGGAGCTGTGACTTCCTCCGAACACACACACACGTGTCGTCGCCGCTTTCGTCTTCTGCCTAGAGGCCAGACCATCTTTCTACTGACTGCAATGACTTCGTCCATGTCCTAGCATGCTATCCGGGAACCACCGGCATTCGCGTCGACTTCAGCTCCGTCCACAACTCCCACGCTGACAACCACCCACCGCCGACGCCCTTCAAGTGGGGGCAACGCTGAGTATCCTGGACCAGTATAAGCGGGCCAAAAAATCAAGTGGGGGCATTTTCCCCCACAGCCATGCATGTATATTCGCCTGGTCGCCAATCATCGTCGTCCCCAGGGCGGCGCAAGTCTCAGCCACTGTGCAGCAGGTGAAGCTAATCACGGCCCCATCTCACTCGTCCAAAGCCACTGCCGACTCCCTCAACTCTGACGCGTGCTGCTCCGTTGGACACGCTTGTCCAGTACTCATGCGTGGACGACATCGTCCAAAGACATCCTACCTTTGTCGGACGCTGAAACTCCCCACGCCCCGGTGCGTGGAGGCCGCAGCCTCAAAGCTGGACGACTGATTCACCTGTGTCGACAACGCCGCCCAGCTGGTGAGAGGACACGGCCGCTCGCAGGCCTGAACGACGGACATGCTCGCCTTCACGCGAACGCGCCGCACGTACGCACTAATCAGGTAAGTACCGAGTGTTGTTTTTTGACTGTCATCACTACCTCGCCGGTGGTGACATATTTAGAAGTACAGGAACGAGAGATGAGGCAATGAGAAGCAGAGGCGCGCTGGAGCACACACAGTTGGGTTTCAGGCAACCAATGCCTTCTTTCTTTCTTTATTTTTCACTGATTTTCGTGTACCTGCAACATACAACCCTGTTTTTTAAAGTACTGACTACCAGTTATTACATGGCCAACTCACGACTACATAGTGAACTCACAGACAAATTCGATGAACCAAGACCTTACTTGCAATCATGAAATTATGTTTCACTGGAAAAAAACCCAGAAGTTTGCATAAGTTTAGTGGAAAAAAACTAAAGTTCGCATAAGTTTTACTAAAAAAACCTGAAGTTTGCATAAGTGTATTTGTTTGTCCAGCAGATACTTGGCAATTGTAATTTTACATGAGCATTTTCATACCGTCCTTATCTACAGTTGAGTTAACATGTTTTCCTAATAGAAAACTTGGACTACATACAAGAGAAGCAAAAAAATGCATTTGATTATGATGATGACGAATGTAGGATTTTTGTGGTCATGGTAAATTCTCATATCATTTATTTTATTTCATTATTGCACACTACATTACGTACTACACACGACCACTTTGGTAGAGGTGACGAGTTCGCATCATACAGAGAGACCAACCATGTTTCTCCGAATATCTTGAATCATGATCCTTATGACTTCATCTCTACTACTTATAAGAAGTACATTTTTTCATTTGACTATTTCCTGACTTGAGAGGTAAGGTATGTTTTATCTACTAGAGTTGCTAAAATTGGAAGCATGTCTGTAGTTTTTTTTCTTTCTAAACCGGCATCTGTTGGCCTTTTTTTGCCATTATTATTCTTACAAGTGGTAGCCTACGCATGTTGAAGACCATTTCCAAATTATTTATCTTCGTATCATTATTACTACAAACTGAGAGAATATTCGTTATATTGTTAAAATTTTAGAATGTTGAGCTTTTAAAGAAATGTGTAGTACTCAAGTAACTGTTCCAAGTTGTCATATTAATGCTTTTGTCCAGTGAATAACAAGTATAATTATGCAATTTATCACTATAATTTTTATTTGGTTTACATGTTCTATTTTCATAATAAAGTAAGTCACTTTTCTTTCTTCCAGACATTACGACACTTGCGTGCAATAGTAGAATCGGATGGTCCAATAGTTGATTCTATGCAGTCAAGACATCTCTACACTTCTCTATCTGACAATGGCTTCCTCTTTTCAACAAACCATAGAGGTCTCTTCCCACTATTGTTGTTGACACTCAATTGTAATAATAATTCTTGACTGGAATTTGTTGGCACTGAAACGGTTCCTTAGCTTGTCCTAAGTGACATTTTCATGTGTGATTATACTTGCATAAATCTATGCATATGAAGAATCATGATGAATCTTATAAATAATTTTGAGTTTTATATATTGGGAACACTGGGTGGTCTTTTAATACAGTAGACATGTCGATTAAGGAGAAACGATATTTCAAATTATTTGTACGAGTTGGGAATAAGAGATTGTCTATTTTATAGGGAAATTTCAAAATTATGAATAAATTGTCTTGTATTAAATTTAGTATAATGTGTTAATCCAAATAGACGCGTGTTGCACGTGCATACTTATTAGTTTAAATAGACGTGCGTTGCACGTGCACACTTACTAGTCAATACAAGCAGCAGTGTGCCCCTTTGAGGTCACAAGAATAACTCAAACATAATTACATCTGGATGTACAATATGAGCATCCTAAAGCTAACCCTACAGCAACTGTCCTACCGTTCCCAGAACCCCAGAAGCCAACCAGTCTACCCTGCCCCAAATCTAGCTTGAGCATTTCCCTGAGATGAGCAGTCAGTCACCAGTGAGCTTGAGTCCCAAACTCAGCTTCATATTTACAGATCATCGCAAAGGACGCCTCAGCCTGCGATCAGCGATCGCCGTCATAGCGAAAAATAAATATATCAACCCTTTCTCCTTAGTCGTCGTGCTCCACCGAGAAATCCGGCTCGGAGGGCTTCCGGAACTTGGGCAGCTCCCTGTGGCCATCAGACCCTTTCCTGGCCGCGGCCATGATCTTCACCGACCGCCTGTGCTCGGCGAAGGAGCCACCGCCATCACCATCCTCATACGATCGCATGGAGGAGAAGGACTCCCTCATCATGAGGTCCCTGGCCAGCCTCCGCCGCTTGTGGCGGCGCCAGGTGGCCTGGATGAAGCAGGCCGCCCAGGTCCTCCAGTGGTGGGAGTAGTACCGGAAGGTGTGCTGCAGCTTCCTGCTGTGAAGACGCCTGAACTGGCTGGCCACGAACCGGAGGTCCTCGGCCTGGAGCGCGAACGCCTCCACCTCGACGAGCGCCTTCACCGTCCTGGTGGAAGATGGCAGGTTGACGGTCGGCCTGGGGACGAGGGCCCACCCGAGAAGTTCTTCGCCGCAGAAATCGCCGGATTTGAGAATGATTGAGTTGAAGAAGCCCGTCCGGCCGCCGTCCGTGGTTGAGCTCTCCAGCTTCCCGCGGATGATGAAGAGCATCTCGGTCACCGGGTCGCCCTCGCGGACCGTGTACGTGCCCTTGGTGCTCAGGGACGAGACGAGGCGCCCGCAGATGGCGTCGAGGAGTTGGTCGTCCATCTGTGAGAAGAATGGCACCTGAAACGTAGCGATATGAAAAGTAGTAGTGAGACTCAAGCATCGAGTGATTTGTAATGCCATGAACTCAATCATCAGATGGATGTGAAGTTTACTAAGTCTGCAATTGTTCAAACAACAACAAAAAGTACAGTAGTAGGAAAGTTAATTTTACCCGGCGAACAAGATCCAGGCAAAGGTGACGGTTGATGTCGCGGCGAAGATCTGCAGGCAGAGCCTTCAATATAGATGCTTCGTCCACGCCTCGAGTTGCAAGCCACTTGTAGTGAATAAATCTTCTCACCCTTTCCCGTAGTACAGGAGGAAGTTGGCGATGTTTCATCCACTCTTCGGTATCTCTTTGCTTTACTCTCCACTCCTCAACCCTTGCAGTGATGGATTGTAGGTAGGTCTGGCAGATAACATATTGTAATAAGCCCACTGTTTCTTGCAAATAGTTACAGTGAGAAGTGTGAAGTAAAAGAAACAAAAGGGCCTTTTTTGGTATTATCAGTATGATGGTTTATTAATTACTAGAGCAGAGGTAATACGGAAAATGCCCAAGGGGAAAGCTGTTTTCATCACCCCATATAAAATAAAATCCAAGTAATGCATGTATAAAATAGGATTGTGGAGCTGGTTTAATAAGGTGAAGGACTAAATACTTATTTGTTGGCTCTAAGAACAAAAGAAAAGGCAAGCCAGTTTAAATACACAATCTAAGTGGGAGGTGCACACAAAATTATGACCCCGTCCAGACAAAAACTCAGCCTAGTGATATTGTTAGTCCGAAGAACATATTGAAATCCCCAATGCATGTTAACCAAGCATATCACCAGGCACAAGGACTCACCTCATGCCTCTTTTCTTAAAGCTATGGACTACGCCAAAGATAACACATTTGAGAAGTTGTAAAGTGCAATGAACACCTCATTATTTGCAGACATCAGCAAACATTGACGGATTGACCAATAATCTTAATGCCTAGTTTCCGATCTAAGTAAATAACTAAGGATATGAAACGCCCCTAGAATTTTGAGCAAAATTGACAATAACGGCATCATATGAAGATAGAGATACCGAGGCTAGACAAGTAGTGGGCCTCAGCATCAGAAAATGGTTGGCAAAAGAAGTACTCCCTCTGTAAACTAAACTAATATAAGATTGTTTAGATCACTAAAGTAGTTTACAGAGGGAGTACATTAGAAAGGGGGGTAATGGTGGTAAGATCAAGTACTCTACCAGGTCTAGGGCGTAGGTGGTAAGGGAAGGATGGAGGGAGACGTGGCGAGGATCGGGCGCGCCGGCGGCAGGGCGCCGTCGCGGCTAGGAGAAGGGCGGCGGCTAGGGCTGTTGGCGGCTAGGGTTCCGGCTCCTCAGGGAGCCGGGCAATAGGAGATAATATTCTTCTTATTGCTTGCCTTCAAAAAGAGTCTTACAACCTATATTTATATCCTAGATAACTTGTAGAAGAATCAACCTAAGATAACTTGCCTAATCTGAAAATAAAAACTAAGATAACTTGCGGGCCTAAGCCGGCCGGCCATAACAAATGGCATGCAAGTTATATAATCAAATTAGTTTCATGAGTCACCCATGAAAGTAAGTGTAGATTATAATGTAGAAGTACCTGAACATTCCCAATCAAATGGGCAAACAAAACTAGACCAAGCACCGCCAAGAATATGGCGTACAATGTCTCACCAATATAGGTACTTACACCCAAAGTCTGGCCATAGCAACTGTTTCAACAAATAATATACCACGTTAGCAACTAATAGAATCTTTATACCAGCTAAGATTAATCGGAATGTACCACTACAGAGTTATAGCTCCATATGTAAGAGAAGGTCTCTGGAACTTGCTTTAGCAGAGAGTGTAGCGTATAATGTCCAAATTTTTGCATCTTAATTATCAGATCACCATTGTTACAAGAAGATGTGCTGTTCAGCTATTGTCATACCTTAGATTTTGTAAGCCCCACCAAAGGCAATACAAGTACTTCTTCAGGAATCTATGGCCTGGAGCTTTGTTTGATAACAATGTCCCAAACATACCAAAGTCGAAAGTAGTTAAGGTTTTGTTACTAGCATTACAGGCATCAAAGATAGTACTGCTCTTTGCCCAATTTGGATCTGGCTTTGCGTTACAAGACAGGTATTTATTATGGCAACCATCTTCCTTATTGCAGTATTTTTGCCAGCATGCGGTCTGGCGATCAACAGACAGCAGGTACCACAATGCTCCTAAAACCTGAAAAGGAGAAATGCATGTCAAGCAGTCTCCTGCCACATGCTAGTAAAATGAAAAATATGCAACCACAACTTGGAAGGAAGTATACTAGAGAAAGACTGGATACAAAAACTCATATAACTAAATAGATAACGTACATGACTGGCAGTCATATATAATAGCAGATTGGACACAGCTCCCTGCCAGGCAGTCTTTGAAAAAGCTCCAGTAACTTTGAGAATTTTGCTATTCAAGGAAAATATTAGATATAATCTCAGAATGTACTGAAAAAGAGCAGCCAGGAACAGTATGTCATTATTATGCCCGGACCAAGTATACTTAATAGCTGGTATCACGGACCAAGTAATGATCTGCAACAAAAGAAAGGAAAAACTGTCAGATAACAGAAAGGTATACTATTGCAGTTTCCTTAACGTCAAGGAAATCGCAATTATAGAGATAAGGTGTTAGTTAGTTGAGATCCACTACTTTCATGTTCGATAAAGGAATAATCTTGCCATCAAAGCAAGCATATCAGAGCCACACAAAATTGAAAAGTAGTGACCAATATTAGGACGAATTATGTTTTGGCACCCAGTTCAACAGATAGCAAAAGCACATGATACAAATGCAGCATATCATTAATTTACTGCAGCGTTCAGTTCAGAATTTTCTGCTTTTGTAATAAGAAAACAGAGCATGCCTTTTTCTATCGTTACAAAAAAGTTCATTGTCTGCACCTATATTAGTATCTGACAGCTACTTGCATGAAGAATTCAAGTAAACAATATTTCACTTTTGATGATCATGAACTATGGGAGCTAATATTTTATTTGTATTCTATTTCAGATATAATACTTTAGAGAATCCTTAACGGACCAACCAGGCCACCTATCCTTTCTTTGTTATGGTGTGTCCTGTGAAGACATCAAAATACAAACGGTGCTTATGCCACATAAAATAGATTATTTCATCTGCAAGAGGAACAAGCCCTCAACTCGACCTAACCACCTTCAAAAATTTAGCAGTTCATGGCCATCTAGGTAAGTGCTAAATGAATCAGTCACTAAAAAGAAGTGCTAAATGAACAAGTGTGCAAACAAATGTTTCCCAACCCGTAATGGCAAGTAATGGATCAGAAAGGATGAAAAATACCTGTGGTACAGGAATTGAAGCCACTAGATCAACTACAAAGTCAGATCTCAGATACGTCTTCGCGATTTCATTAGGATCTGTAACCAGCTCCCCTCTGCCGAAAACCCCCGACTTGGAGCTCGGATTAATATATGCGGTCATGAACTTTATCACGATCTGGATGACATAAAAGAGATCCGCAATCGACCGGAAGACGGTGATGATGATGGCCAGGTGCCTGTCTTTCCCGACGCATGAAGTTTTGCCATACACGATTTTAGGCACGTAGAAGTAGAGAGGGTCCATGAACAGAGCGACGAAGCACGAGACGCGGAAGACGTAGTTCCATAACAAGATGAAATCGCTCGTTGGGTCGATGATCCTCTTGTGGGGAAGGTCTTGCCCTGCTACGAAGATCCTGTTCTTCCCCCAGTTCCCCACGCCGAGCTTGCGAGCAGCTGGACCAGCCTGCTTCTGGTGAATAGGCATCGTCGCCTTTGTCCTCTCTTCACGGAATCTGGCAATGGAAACAGAATTAACACTCCATTTGAATATGCTAAAACAATTCTGAAGTTAGACATGGTCATTTCAGCTCATCAGCAGTCAGCACAACCGGTGGGTGTGAGGCTATTTCAGATTATTATTTTCCTACTTCATCCTCATTTATGAATCTAATCTTACACTGCTCATGGAAGTTGAAGCAGCCCATCTCTATCACAGATGCACAGCGATCAAACAACTTCTAGCGGACTCGCTACCAGACTACTGTTATGCTAAGGAACCAAAGTGAAGCATTATGAAGCTACACAGGAAGTATGTATGAACCGGTCATTCTAAGAACACACACAGCAAGTCAGCAACAGCCATCTTGTAACAGCAACCACCAACCCATCAGCCCAACCCGAATATTCCTCTTTTGTTCCTCCTCGAACCCCCATCGGAACAGGAAAATCAGCAGCAAAATCTCGCCCATCTCATCCACACCCCCTCCCCCTCCCCAAACTGAAAACGACAATCAATCTCCATGCTCCGGGCCGAGCAAAGATGCCAGCAAGTGAGCAAGAGCAAAGCTGGGTAGTTACTCACCTGACGGTCCGCTGGCGCCTGAACCCCGTGTCGTCGTCGACCCGCCTGGACCCGAACATGGCGTACTCCATCCGGCCTCAAGGACCATGAACTCCTCCACGGCTTGCTCACCGCCGCCACCCGCCGAACAATCGGGCGCTGGAGGGCGGAGGCCGCCGCCGAGCTAGCTAGGCTCCCTCCGCTCGCCCGGCGGGCGGGGCGCGCCGGAGGAGGCGGGAGGGGGGGGCGCGGCGACCGGGTCGGGATCGTGGCTGGCGCGCGGGGCCAAGCGGAGCTGGAGGGAAGAGGGGGCGGGGAGCGGAATGAAACTACCTGGATGGAGGGAAGGGGAGGGAGGGAGGGAGACCGGCTGGGTGTTTTTCGCTCGGGGTGGGTTGATAATGATCGCTGTCAAATCGATTTCCACTGGCTTTTCTGGGGTTAAAAAAACATTCGGTTTCGTGCTGCATTTGAACGGCGATTGAAGTGACTTTTCCTTTCGTGTTTGTTTAATTGTTTTGTGAAGACATGTACGAAATGTCAAACGGAGCGGGAGCGGCAGCGGCAGCAGCAGCATGTGGGTAGGTGGCCCGGCGAGGAGACTCCGTCCTTGTGTTCAAGAAAAAAAAAAGACTCGCTCGTCCGGCCGACCGGACCTTTCTGCGGGTTGCCAGGCCGTCTCTTTTCGAATCGGAGGTCCTCAAATGTTTGTGGACACTTTTGACTACAGACATCCGATCGGACGGACGCTATCAATTGCATCTTTTGAAAGAGGTTTCCTTCCTTTTGTACATACTCTTGATATTGGAATTGATTAAAAGAAATTAAAATAGCACGCCGTGTCAAAAAATTCAAAGATAAATATCCCAATCCAACAATGTTTCAAATATAAATTACAACTGAAACATAAAAAGTGTTGGGGATATTACCACTGTACGTAAACCGGCCAGGAGTAGCCGGATTAGCTTTACGAAGATTAGAAACCCATGAAGACGGAAGAATGATGGCGCTTTATGAAGGCCCAAGGCCTAGAGGCGAGTTAAGGCTTGTAGATGCAAAACCGACCTAATTATGTAACTTGCGTTGTAAGATAGGAAGTGTAGAGACCGAACCGGACACGTTTATGATCCGGCTTCGGGACTCTGTAAATCGGCGGGCGTCAACCTGTGTATATAAAGGGACGACCCGGCAGCGGTTGAGAGACAGACAACAAATTCGAGAGCCAGACAAAGCGGATTCGCTCCCTGTCCTTCGAAACCCAAGCAATATCAATCACAACTAGACGTAGGCTTTTACCTTCATAGAAGGGGCCGAACTAGTATAAATTCCCCGTGTCCCCTTGTCCGGTTTAACCCCTTTAAACTAACACGTTGCGATGGCTCCACAAGGAAGTCCTTTACAAGGACATCTGCCGTGACAAACCCACGACAGTTGACGCCCACCGTGGGGCTATCACACGATGGTTTCGAGTTCTTGAAGGGCAGCTTTGATGGACTCAAGGGATACGCTGTGGGCCGAATGACGAAGAGTCGTCGCGGCAAGCTCTACATCGACAACGCGGGATGGGGTCCCGAGGCCGATTCAATCGAATACGGGTACCGGGTCCCCTTTGGTGGGATTCACGCCTTCATCGGCAAGATCAGCGAACCGGCCCTTGAGCCGGACATCTGCACCGACATCATCGAGATGGCTCAGCGTGCAAGCCCTTCGCCGGTTCAGCCCGTGGCGAAGCATGTTTTCGTAGGCGTCATCCATGGAGCAGAATACGAGGACGGACCGGCGTCCGATGGAGAAACCGTTGTCTATTCCGACGACGAGTCTTCTGGAGAGACCGAATCGCTCTATCAGTTGCAGGATGGCCGGATTAGTGGAGGATCCGAGGGCAACAGTATTCCGGACTTTCCTGATCTGCCAAACCGGGCCGCTATCTTCATGGCCGGTACACAGTCGGCGCCTCATTCGTCAGCTGCCGCAGCAATACTCTCCGGTTCAACAACGGCCATGCCGGCAGGGGCAGGAAGCTCTGTGCCGCCTCCGGCTCAAGTCCTGTCTGACTTGTTCGACGCTTTGGCAACATTGATGGCCGCAGAGGTGGATGCAGCAGCCCGGGATCAGCATAACGTGGAGATTGCAAAGGTGAAAGATCAGATAGCAAAGGCTAAAGCGGACCTAGCGGCAGAGAACGTTAGGATGGCTACAGAACGGGCCGAGTTGGAAGCTCAGGCCTACCGGATTAGGCTGGATCAGAACGTTTCCGAAGAAGTCATGAGAAGAAGGTACCGACCGCATCTCCCATCGGGTTATGAGCCACGAAATCTTTTCAATACACCAGGAGCAGGAAGTAGTAACCAGCCAATATTAAACCGGACGGAGGCGCCAGGAACAGGAGCGTCGGTTCAGCCGCGCACGATGGACGCACCTCGTGAGAACAACATTGTACCGCAATATGTTCCAACACCTTCCGGGCATTACTCCAACCCGTTGGACAACATTGTGGTCGCCGCTTCATGGTTAGCAGCTCTACCAACCGACGGTGAGTCACCAGTTGCGGTGAAGCACGACGGGCCAGAGATCTCCTTCAGACAGCCCTAAATCAGCAGCAGGCATATTCGCACAGTCGTGAGAGGATTCATTCCACCCCACGTCCAAGCTGGAGCTACAACAGGCATGTGGAGGATGAACCGACCGTATCAAGCAGTGCGTGTCGTCGTAACTCGCCGCGAGGACACAACCCGGCAGGGGACGGTGCCAATGCGCAGGATGTAGTGGACTATGGTCGTGCACGTCGGGAGGCCGAGTTAGCGGCCCTGCACGGGGCCCGTCAACCTACTCCGGTTCGTCCCACCGCTTCAGTTGAACCAGGGGTAGTATTCCGTTCCTTGGGGTGCTGTGCCTTACCCCCGCTTTGCGTAATGTGAGATTGCCTAAAGATTTCAAATGACCTCGTAAGGTACACAATTATACCGCCGATCTACAGCCAGAAGCATGGGTTGAAAGCTACGAGATGGCAATGGAGATGCTAGATGTGGATGAAGCGGTATGTGCTAAATACTTCACCATGATGTTGGAAGGAATAACTCGTACTTGGTTGAAGAGCTTACCAACTAAATCTGTTGGATCATGGGATGAATTGAAGCACCGGTTTATCCAAAACTTCAAAGATACTTGTAAGCAACCCATGTCAATTGTGGATCTGGCCGCTTGTGTCCAAGAGGAAGGGGAGTCCACGACCCATTGGGTTAAGCGGGTCTCAGCTATTCTGCATTCATCGGATCGTATCAATGCAGATACCGCAGTACTAACGTTGGAGGGCAATTGCCATTTTCTGCCGCTCAAACAGAAGTTAGGAAGGCTCAAACGTCACTACAATGATATGTCAACGCTTGTGGCCACTTTGGTTAAGTACGCCGATTCAGATAATACCAAAGACCCTGACTCAGAGGAGGACAAACCGGGGAAAGGGAAAAAGAACGGCAACGCCAAAGGTCAGCAGCATAATCCGGCAGGTCATGGGAACATTGGTAAGCACAAAGCCGACAGCAGCTTGGACTTTGTCGCTAACACCAATGCTCAGGAGAATGGCCAGCGCCATAAGGGCAAGCAGCCCCAGAGGGGCGGAGGTTCAGGCCCCAATTTGGAGCGCCTGTTAAATCAACCATGTCCAAAGCATGGATCAAAAGAGAAGCCAACGTCGCATCTTTGGAATGATTGTTATATCATGCGAGATTTCAAGAACTCCAATATGTTCCAGTATGATAATGGCCCGTCCGGCGGTTCAGGAGGTGGTTTCCACGGGCCGGGTTACGGAGGTGGCAGTTCCGGTTCAGGATTTCAGGGTAATCAAACCAGACACATCAATCAAGGGCACCAAGGCAGCCATGGAGGTTACAACCATCAGGGGAACCAGCAGCAGCAACAGTCGGGTTATCAGAGTAATCCTAAGCAGTTAAATAGTGGGCAGTATCATGTCTTCACCACTAGCTTGTGTAAGCGTGATCAGAAGCTTCACAAGAGGGCAGTAAACTCTGTTGACCCGGCGGTGCCTTAGTATCTGTGCTGGTCCGAGCAACCCATTTTGTGGAGTAGAGAGGATCACCCCCCTCGGGTTGACAATCTGGGTCATCTGGCTTTGGTGGTGGCCCCTCAAGTTGGGGGATACAAGTTCACCAAGGTACTCATGGATGGGGGAAGCAGTATCAACATTCTATATTATGATACCTTCCGTCGTATGGGGTTGACGGATAAGAGTCTTAAACCGTCAAACACTGTTTTTCACAGTGTGGTGCCTGGAAAGTCTGCATATCCAGTAGGCAAGATAGCCTTAGAGGTGGCCTTTGGAGATGACTATGATTCAAAGTCAGAAACATTGACTTTCGAGGTGGTGAAAATCAAAAGTCCGTATCATGCTTTGTTTGGGCGACCGGCTTATGCTAAGTTCATGGCGAGGCCGTGTTATGTTTATCTACAGCTTAAAATGCCAGGTCATAAGGGGACCATCACAGTACACGGGAGCAGAAAGATCGCTTTGGAATGTGAGGAAGGTGATGCGGTTTATGCTGAGTCGGTTTGTGCCACGGAGGAATTGAAGTTTTATAAGGACCAAGTTGATCCGGCAGATATGACTTCTTTGAAAAAGCCAACTACGGAACACGATCCGGCATTGAAATTTAAATCGGCCACAGATACTAAGATGGTTGCTTTTGTTCCTGGCGATTCATCCAAACAGTTCAGCATCAGCGCTAACCTGGATCCCAAATAGGAAAGTGCGCTCATCGAGTTCATCCGTGAGAACCGGGACATCTTTGCATGGAAACCTTCTGACACGCGAGGTGTACCGAGGGAACTCGCTGAGCACACACTTAACATTGATCCTAAGTTTAAACCGGTCCGGCAGTTTCTCCGCCGCTTCAATGAAGAAAGGCGTAAGGCTATCGGTGAAGATGTAGCTCGGTTGTTGGCCGCAGGGTTTATTGTGGAAGTCTTTCACCCAGAGTGGTTGGCTAATCCGGTGTTGGTTCTTAAGAAAAATGGCACTTGGCGTATGTGTGTAGATTACACAGACTTGAACAAAGCCTGTCCTACAGACCCCTTTGCCCTCCCTCGTATTGATCAGATCATTGATGCTACGACGGGTTGTGACCATTTGTGTTTTCTGGATGCTTACTCTGGTTATCATTAGATCAAAATGGCAGTTAAGGACCAGGAGAAGACAACTTTCATCACTCCCTTTGGAGCCTTCTGCTATGTCTCCATGCCCTTTGGGCTCAAGAGTGCCCAGGCGACTTATCAACGATGTGTTTAGAATTGTCTTCATAAGCAAATTGGGCGCAATGTTCATGCATATGTGGATGATATTGTGATAAAATCCAGAAAGGAGGAAACATTGATAGATGACTTGAGAGAAACCTTTGACAACCTCCGGGTTTACAAGATGATGCTCAATCCGGAGAAGTGTGTGTTTGGTGTTCCAGTAGGCAAACTCTTGGGTTTTCTGGTGTCAAATAGAGGCACTGAAGCTAATCCGGAAAAAAATTTCAGCAATTACATCTTTGGCTAAACCGGCGTGTATTAATGACGTTCAACATATGGCCGGCCGGATTGCGGCTTTGAGCCGGTTTATCAGTCGTCTTGGGGAGAAGGCTATCCCTTTGTATCAGATGCTCAAGAAAATAGATAATTTTGTCTGGAGCGAGGCAGCTGATAAAGCGTCTGAGGATCTGAAGAGGCAGTTAGCTGAACCGCCTGTGCTTGCAGCACCGATTGATAAGGAGCCGTTATTGTTATATGTGGATGCTAATGTCTGAGCTGTTAGCGTGGCTATTGTGATGGAGCGCAAGGAAGCTGGCAAGGAATATCCAGTTCAACGGCCGGTTTATTATATCAGTGAGGTGCTCATTGAGTCAAAGCAGAGGTATCCATATATTGGCAGAAGCTGGTGTATGGAGTGTTTATGGCAAGCCGGAAGCTTAAACACTATTTTTAGGGTCATCCTATCACAGTGGTCAGTTCAGCCCCTCTGGGAGATATCATTCAAAACATAGAAGCAATGGGCCAGATTGCCAAATGGGCTATTGAGCTTGGACCTCACGGGCTCAAATACACACCTCGCACAGCGATCAAATCCCAAGCACTCGTGGACTTCATCAATGATTGGACGAAGTTACAGGCACCAGAGGAGAAGCCAGATAACACGTATTGGACTATTCACTTTGATGGATCCAGACAGTTGGAGGGCTCGGGGGCTGGAGTCATACTAACTTCCCCATGAGGTGACAAGTTTTGTTATGTACTCCTAATGTTCCCTTGTACTAACAATGCAGCTGAGTATGAGGCTTTGCTCCACGGTCTTCGCATGGCTAAGGAGATGAACTTAAGCCAGGTTAAGTGCTTTGGGGATTCAGATCTGGTGGCCCAATAGGTGTCTGGCACTTGGGATTCTAAAGACCCACTCATGGTTGCATATCGACGAGAGGTGGACACAGTGGCTGGTCACTTTAAGGGTTATCAGGTGGACCATATAGACCGGCGAAAGAATGAAGCGGCGTACGCTTTAAGCCGCCTTGGTTCTCAGCGTAAACCGGTCCCACCAAATATCTTTCTTGATGTGCTGCATAATCCGTCGGTCAAAGTACCAACAAAGAAGGAATTGGCTATTCCTGACCCGGAGGCTCAATTGGTGGCAGCTTTGCATGTCATACCGGATTGGACAATCCCATACCTGGCTTACATGAACCGGGGCGAGTTACCAAAGGATGAAACCTCGGCCCGGCAGATAATCCGGCGTTCCAAATCGATGACTATACTCAACGGAGAATTGCATCGTTACAGCGTTTCAGGGGCAATTCAGCGGTGTGTTTCTCCTCAAGAGGGTTGTGAAATTTTGCGAGAAATCCATGAAGGGGATTGCGGTCACCACGCTGGTTCAAAGTCTTTGGTGGCTAAAGCTTTTCACCACAGTTTCTATTGGTTAACAGCTCATGATGATGCTGAGGATTTAGTCAAACGATGTGACAGTTGTCAAAAATTTGCACGTCGTGCTCATATTCCAGCTCAGGAGCTAAGGATGATTCCAATAACATGGTCGTTTGCGACTTGGGGGCTTGATATGGTTGGACCCTTTAAGCGCTCCAAGGACAAAAAGACCCACTTATTAGTGGCAGTTGATAAATTCACCAAATGGGTGGAAGTAGAGCCAGTCAGTAAGTGTGATGCGGCCACAGCGGTCCAATTCATCAAAAAGATGATATTCGGTTTGGTTTTCCACACAGTATTATAACTGATAATGGTACTAATCTGTCAAATGGAGAGATGGAGGAGTTCTGCCAACGTGAGCACATCCGGCTTGATATAGCATCGGTGGCTCACCCCCAATCTAATGGTCAAGCAGAGAGAGCAAATCAAGAAATTTTGAGAGGTATTAAACCCCGGCTTATGGTTCCTTTGAAGCGGACACCGGGTTGTTGGGTGGAGGAATTACCTTCTGTGTTATGGAGCATCAACACTACGCCTAACAGATCGACGGGTTACACACCTTTCTTCATGGTTTATGGAGCGGAGGCGGTTCTCCCTAGTGACATCCGTCACGACTCGCCCCATGTGGCAGCTTACATTGAAGCGGATAACGAGACAGCTCGTCAGGATTCTCTGGACCTGTTAGATGAGGAGCGTGATCTTGCAGCAGCACGTTCGGCGATTTATCAACAAGATCTCCGACGTTATCACAGCCGACGGGTTAAGACCAGAACCTTTCAAGAGGGTGATTTGGTGCTCCGGCTCATCCAGGATCAAACTGATATGCACAAATTATCCCCACCTTGGGAAGGACCTTTTGTGGTCAGCAAGAATCTGCACAACGGGTCATACTACCTCCTTGATGTTCGAGAACACCAAGACTCGTGTAAATCGGAGGAGGAGACTAAGCGGCCATGGAACATAGCTCTTCTTCGGCCTTACTATACTTGAGCCATAGGCTCTTCATATGTACATATTTATGACGATGTATATATTATATAATAAACCGAAGCCTCCATTAAAGCGGGGTCTCTGTTCTTTTTACATAATGTGTGTGTTTACAAGAGTTTCTACTGACAAAGCGGAGTTTTTTGTTAAACCGGTCTCTGCAGCCACACGGATATAAAGAAAATCACTAGGGGGCTTGGTCATATCTGAACCATAGCTACACCTCTTGATAGGCATTAAGCTACAAAGGAAATTATATGGGGCCAAAGAGAGTGTTGCACAAAGCACAAACTCAAACATGGGCACCCACTGAGCACAGCTCACAAAGTTACTTGGGGGTTCTTTGTGCAAAGCAACAAAGAGTTTGAAAGGACCCTTGTAATTGGCTATCAAGCCATGGCTTGGAAGCCTGGTGTATTCACCTAAAACCCCGGGTTAATCTGCCTTCATCAAGTAAGCCACTCCTGTCTAGGTAATCCTGGTATGACCCGCCGAACGTTTGACAAGTCAATCTTCTACAGATCCTGAACTTGTCAAAGTTAAAACGACGATTGGTTAATGGGAGGCCCATCTTAAAAGACTTTGTTAAACGGTTTAACTCAGAGGCCTGGCAGCCCATGAAAAGCCTCGATTTGGAACCTGGCAGCTCGTAAAAAGCCTTGCATATTTCTTTTTTGGAATCCTATTTGCTAAGTTTTCTGCCTTTATTGAGGTTCATAATATGTTCTGATAAACCGGTGTCTCTGGCACGGCTTGACTTTCAACTACACGTTGTCAGTAAATGATCAGTTGCAAGCCGTGTTCTTTACCCCGGTCCGGTTTGACTAAATCACCAGTGCTATAAAGAAAACCCGGTGATTCTTATATCCCGGTACGGTTTATTATCATAATCCGGCAAAATAAGAACGGAGGTATCAACACTCCGGATTGGTGTTAACACCCTTACCATACAAGCAATTGGTCAACCAACGAGGACACTTTTCAAGTTCTTGTATCCAGGAACACAACTCCTTCTGGGTTAAGCATAAATCGATCCCAAAAGGTAGAGCAAGTTGTCACATTACCAAAGCGTCACAAAACATGCTCGATGGCATGACAGATAAAGGAGTTTTGCTACCCTATTACATGAAGCTTCCAAACGGCTCCAATTGAATAGTTGTTTTTAAAACATTGGCACGCAGTAACTGGTAAACCGGCTGCCGGTTTAAGATGTTTCGTCTGGACGGTTTGACGGTTGAGGGTCGGTTGGTGCGATCACTTCTTCTTCATCCCTCCCCATACACTGGAAATCAACCGTTGACCAATCGATTCCAGTTATAGCTTGAAACACGGCTTCTTCATGGATAAGGCTGGAGGGGTTAATATCAGGAGCAAAGGTATGCTTACGGATTGGAGGCACAAGTTCTTCGACTTCATGGATTTTGGCAGGTTGTCTCTTCCCTTCAGCGTCATAATCCGGTTGGAAATGAGACAAGTCTATGTCCTCTGCCAGTTTGCTGGCTATTGGCCGCATTTCTTTGGTCAGCCTTCAGAGGTCATCATTGTCGAAGTTTGAACCGTCCTCCTTTACACCTGGATATCCTTTCATAATGTCCTCCGCTTCAAGATCAGGGATCCATGCCTTGGCTCTGATTAGTGCGGTTAATGCGCCTGCTCTTGCAGCTGCCTTCTTCAGTTCGGTAATCCGGGCTGCTAACATGGCCAGCTTCTCAATAGTTTCCTTTATCAATGATGGTGTCGGTTTATTGTAAGCCGCAGTGCAAATAGCCCGCTGGGACCCAGAGTACAATTTTTCAATCAAAGTATACGCCGCTTTAAGCTTCATCCACATATCTGTGCCCAGATGAGCGATACGAGTGCCTGTGATGGTTTAAAATCAGTGTTCTGATCAATGATAAGGTTCAATGAATCGGATAAACTGTACAAGGAGATACTCACCAAAGGCAGCGGAAGTCATGGCGTTGATTTGCCGTTTCAAACCAGCTAGTTCATCTACAACTGGTTTCAGGGCTGCTTCGGCATCCTCAGCTTTTTTGGTTAAACCGGCTTTTCTCGGTTTCCCAGTCAGCACGATCTTTGTTAAAAGACTCTTTTAGCTTTTCCATCGCTGCCAGGGCTTTGGTCAGCTCCTCTTTAGCTTTCGCAGCTTCTGCTTCTTGGGACTTCACATTCTCTTGCAAATCAGCGGCCCGGGCATCTCTATTGCTTAGTTCGGCCTACAACAATGAAGAAATGTCAAACAGCAGGATATATATTCTCTAAAGTACAAAGCGTATAACAAGTTATGCACTTCGTACTTGGGGGCTAATGCCTATTTGCTCTGATTCACTACATCTTTTCTAAAGTCTCTAGAACAATGCAAGCATTATCCTTGACACCTGGGGGCTAATGTACATCTGTTCAAAACGGACGCATGGATTAAAACCCGGATTACCTTGCAAAGCTAAACCGGTCTTTGGGGGCTACACTGAGGAAAGCTATATCATTACATTGGTAAAGTATCGTCCTTGGTTTTCACTAAGGACCTAACATTTTGAGGGTCAGTGGGAGAGACTTAAAGTATTACAAAGACCCGATTCACGATTAACATCATAAAACGGCCCTTGGGGGCTACTTGGGCTGGCATATCAACTTTGGAATCAAGAAGTAAAGGGAGATAAAAATACCTCATAGCGTTCCTTCATCAAATTCACCAAACCGGCTTCATAGTCACGGTTTGAGTGCAGACGGTTCAAGAAACCGGAGTGAAGCTCTTCAGCGTTGAGATGGGCATAACTTGATAAGTCAGTACTCCATTTGCCCTTTTCCCTAGCAGCGCGCTCTTCTTTGGCACTATGTTGGGCCAAGACTACGAGATGGCCAGGAGAGCTGTGGCCCATACCAGTAACGATAACATCATCTCCTTGGCCTTCAGTGGTTTTTGCGGGTGATGACGGAGTTTCAGTATCTCTCATCGGACCAGCCCGGTTTGGAGCTGCCGGTTCAGTGTCAGTCATGGCAGGGTCAGCTTCTGGTGGTTCATCAGTATTCCGATCTTGAAGGGGCGGTTCATCAGAGGTGGCTTCAGGATGAGGACCCTCCGGTTCACGAGTTTGGTCCGGTTCACCTCTCTACTCTTCTTCAAAAACTGCCTGGTCTTCTGACGGATTGTTGACCTGAGCTTTCTTGCTGGGTCTGGCTTTGGCTCTGCAAATAAATTAAAAGAGGGTTAGCATCTTATTCAAGATTTGTAACACATTGGAAGAAGGATTTTGAAAACTTACCCAGCCATAGTTTTTAGAGGAGGGAGTTGGGTTGCTGTCGACTCGCCAGAGGATGAGGGAGGTGCCACCTGATAATTTGAATCGGATGGATTAAGAGGTTGTCTGAAATAACCTGCCTTGGGATAAAAATGGTCAGAAGTGGAAGAGACCTCAGAACGGCGGTTCCGAACCGGGGTATTAGGTAAACTGGCCGAAGTGACCTGTTGGCCACTGTGTCGGGTTTTCCAGCGAGCTTCATGCTGCTGTGTCTTCAAAATAAATATTGGGTCCAAGTAAGCAAGAGGATGAGAAAAACTTACTTTCCGAACTGCTTGACGAGTTTTTTGTGTTGGCATAGAGTCTGAACCGGAGGAAAGGGTAATTACCTCTACATCATCAGCTTGGCTGCCTTCTACGTCCTCCTGATAAAGATCATTGTTAATGATGTGCATGAAAAGGGAGCCAAGTGAGTCAAGTTCTACCTCAACTTCCGGATCCTCAGCATCTTCATCAAGTTCCATGTTGATCCGGTCAGCCGTTTTCCGCTTTGAGGTCCGCTTGACGGCTTTGGTTTTGGGACGAGATGGTTTGACCGCTTTATCCCCGGTTGGCTTTACCGCTTTATCTACGGATTTCCGTTTCCAGAAGGGATCATCACCCTATTCATACATACATAGAAGAATGATTACAAGTTGAACAAAGTTAAATATATCAAAAGATGAAAAGGAAGTATAGTGCTTACAGCAGGCGGTTTATTCTTAGTATAGAAGGGGTTCAAGCCGGTTTGACTACAGACTGATTCTGATTCATTCAAAATTTTCTTTACGCTTTCAGTGACCTCTTCATCGGTCACCTGAATGTTGATATGGCGTTGAGGGTCTTCAACATCACCGGTGTACTTACACATTAAACCGGGGCGACGGCTTAGCGGCAAGACGCTCCAAGATATCCAACAGCGCACGAAATCAACACCTGTTAAACCGTTGGCCATAAAGGTGTAACACCCCGGATGTGAATTACCCAATATGTATTCCAACTCTTGCCGTTTCCGGCCTTAAGTTATTTTATTTTCTCGGGTTCGGGTTTTTGTCTCCGTGTGTTGTTATCGTTGTCATGCATCTCATATCATGTCATCATGTGCATTGCATTTGCATACGTGTTCATCTCATGCATTCGAGCATTTTCTCCGTTGTCCGTTTTGCATTCCGGCGCTTCGTTCTCCTCCGGTGGTCATTTCTACCTTTCTTTCGTGTGTGGGGATTGAACATTTCCGGATTGGGCCGAGACTTGCCAAGCGGCCTTGGTTTACTATCGGTAGACCGCCTGTCAAGTTTCCTATCATTTGGACTTCGTTTGATACTCCAACGGTTAACCGAGGGACCGAAAAGGCCTCGTGTGTGTTGCAGCCCAACACCCCTCCAATTTGGCCCAAAACCCACCAAAACCCTCTCCATCATCTAGAGCGTTCGATCACGATCGCGTGGCCGAAAACCGCACGTCATTTGGACTCTCCTAGCTCCCTCTATGCCTATAAATAGAACCCCCACGAAAAATCCGGATCTCTCCCCCGTCCAAACCCTAAAACCACCTCGCGTCGGCCGGACACGTCCGAATCCGGCCGGACAAACCGCCGCCGCCACCCGCGCCCTATCCGCGCCTGCCACGTGTCGCCGCCACCTCCGCGCCCCACATCGCCGCGCCAGGCCCGCCGGGGCCCGAGGCCGGCCCCCGCGGCCCGCACCGCGCCCATCGCCCCGCCGCCTCCATCCCACGCGCGCGCCGCCGTCTTCCTCCAAGCCGGCCGCCGCCCCGACGCCTCTGGCGACCGCCGCCCCGCCTATCCGGAGCTCTGCCGCCCCGCCGCCAAGACCGGCGAGCTCGGGTCGCCGCCTCCGCGCCGCGTCCGCCACGCCGGCAAGCTCCTTCGCGCCGACGTCCTCCTCCTCCCAGCCGGCGAGCCCCTCCTTCGCGCCAAGTCCGACTCCGGTGAGCTCCAAGTCCGTCCGGTGAACCTCGTAGTCCGCGCGTGAACAGTGCCGGATCTAGATCTAGATCCAAACTCGGTTGACTTTTGCCCCGAAACCCTAATAATTTGCTCCTGTTCATCGCATCGTAACTTTGCATCCGTAACTCCGTTTTGGGCATATAGCATATCAAAATGTTCGTCTCAGAGAGTACATCATTTCATCTCATTGCATCATTTTCATTTGAGTTCATTTTGATGCCAGAAATGTGGTTAGAAGAGTGCTATTTGAGATAATTGTCAGATCTGCTGCTCCAATTAGATATTTGTCATTTTTGCCATGGTTAATGTGTGCATGCTATGCCCCTGAGCTCTTCATGAGTTTTGTTATATGTTTTGCCATCTATCCAGAGGTGCAACCCATGTATTTTTGTGATGTGTGTGGTGACTAGCACAAGCCTGCAAAGTGAGGCATTCGTTAATGCTGATTTCAGGGACTTAGCATTTCCACTAAGTCCTTAATCTGTTTATCTCATATTGCCATATGTTCATGTTGTTTCCTAGTGATCCGTGCCTCTTTTGAGGATGATCAGTGAGGATGATTTGTTAATCTTGTAGTGCTCTATCCATCCATGTCTTTGTTTGCAATTATGGAGCACCCTAGCTTGAGTCAATCGAGCTCTACTTTTATCATTTCGTGAATCTGGGCAGATTGTCTACTTGTTAGCAATTTTGCCGAGGATGTTGTAGTTGATCCGTGCATGCTATGTTATTGTTCTTTCCATGTCTAGCTTGTATTTTGTGTATTCTTGATGGTTGTATGCTTAGCTCGTTATGACTTGCTCTGTGGTGAGTGCATCGAGCTCGTAAACATGACTACTTGATATCTGTTTCAGCATGCTCCAGTTTTCACTAAGTCTGAGAACTGATTATATTTTTGCCATGTTCACATGCTTGCAATTGTATTTTCTGATCCCTTTTGGCTCAAGGTCACTAAGGGACTTTTGTTAAACTCTTTGAGTAGCTCCATGCCATGCTTTACTTTGCCATGTTCAGGTCATGTAGCATATTGTTTTCATGCTCCAAAGAGTGCTATCTGATCTGAAATTCCAGACAAGTGTTAATTTCACCAAGTCTGAGATCTGTTTGTCAAATGCATTTTTGCCATACTTGTTTGAACCTGTTAATGGATGAATTGGCCGTAGATCAGTGCTAGACTTTTGTTAAGCATCATGAATGGATTCCTGCCATGTATTTTGATGCCATGTTTGGGTGCTGTAGCATGTTCATCTTGTTGCATTTAGATGGCTACTTGCTATAAATCGCAGAACGTGGTCATATTTGAATTGCTTGCCATTTCCAAACCGTAACTCCGATTTCGGCGTTCTTTATATCGTTTTCAAGCGATTTCATCTCATATTTCCAGTGGCGCACTTGGTTTTCTAATTTGAGGCCAGGTTCATGCATTCCTTGTCAAATCTTGTATATGCATCCCATATTGCATCCCGCATAGCATACCATCTTTGCACCATGTTGTTTGATCCTTGCACGTGGTTGATTATGTCCTTGTTGCTTGTTTGTCTTGTTTGGGTAGAGCCGGGAGATGAGTTCGCTAACGAGGAGCCCGTTGAGTTTGCTTTCGAGGATCCAGTCAACTCTGACAACTTTGCAGGCAAGATGATCATACCCTCGAAATCACTACTATCTTTGCTTTGCTAGATGCTCGCTCTTTTGCTATGCCTATGCTACGATGCCTACTACTTGCTTATCATGCCTCCCAAATTTCCATGTTCAGTCTCTAACCCACCATGTCCTAGCAAACCGTTGATTGGCTATGTTACCGCTTTGCTCAGCCCCTCTTATAGCGTTGCTAGTTGCAGGTGAAGATCGGAGACCGTTCCTTGTCGGAACATTATTTACTTGTTGGGATATTATTATATTACCATGTTATCTTAATGCATCTATATACTTGGTAAAGGGTGGAAGGCTCGGCCTCTCGCCTAGTGTTTTGTTCCACTCTTGCCGCCCTAGTTTCCGTCATATCGGTGTTATGTTCCCGGACTTTGCGTTCCTTACGCGGTTGGGTTATAATGGGAACCCCTTGATAGTTTGCCTTGATTAAAGCTTTTCCAGCAATGCCCAACCTTGGTTTTACCATTTGCCACCTAGCCTCTTTTCCCCTTGGGTTTTCGGAGCCCGAGGGTCATCTTATTTAAACCCCCTCGGGCCAGTGCTCCTCTGAGTGTTGGTCCGAACTAGAGTCCTGTGCAGCGCCCCCTCGAGGAAACTCGAGGTTTGATTTTAGTTGTATGGAGAGCTCATCTGAGTGTGCCCTGAGAACGAGATATGTGCAGCTCCTATCGGGATTTGTCGGCACATTCGGGCGGTGTTGCTGGTCTTGTTTTAACCTATCGAAGTGTCTTGAAGAACCGAGATACCGAGCCTGATCGGAACGTCTCGGGAGGAGGTCTATTACTTCGTTAACCGTGAGAGCTTGTCATGGGCTAAGTTGGGACTCCCCTGCAGGGATTTGAACTTTCGAAAGTCGTGCCCGCGGTTATGGGCAGATGGGAATTTGTTAATGTCTGGTTGTAGATAACTTGAACCTTAACTTAATTAAAATGTATCAACAGTGTGAGTTACCGTGATGGTCTCTTCTCGGCGGAGTCCGGGAAGTGAACATGGTGTTGGAGTAATGCTTGCGCAGGTTGTTCTCTAGTTTCTCGCTCGCGCTTTGCCTCCTCTTCTCGCTCTCTTTTGCGAACAGGATAGCCACCATATATGCTAGTCGCTTGCTGCAGCTCCACATATTACCTTGCCTTACCTATTAAGCTTAAATAGTCTTGATCGCAAGGGTGCGAGATTGCTGAGTCCCTGTGGCTCACAGATTACTTCCAAACCAGATGCAGGGCCTGATGATTCCGCTCCAGATGGCGCGCTTGAGCTCAAGTGGGAGTTCGACGAGGACTCTCAACGATACTACGTGTCTTTCCCTGATGATCAGTAGTGGTGCCCAGTTGGGGTGATCGGGACCGTGTCGCATGTTGGGTTATCTTTTTTTGGCGCCGTAGTCGGTCCATGAGTGTTTGAATGTTGTAATTCTATTTATGTACTTGATTGATGTGGTGAGTGTAAGCCAACTATGTATCTCCCCTTTTATTATCTATATTACATGGGATGTTGTGATGATTGCCTAACTTGCGACATTGCTTTCAATGCGGTTATGTCTCTAAGTCGTGCCTCGACACGTGGGAGCTATAGTCGCATCGAGGGCGTTACAAAAGGCCCGGAGCTTGGCGAGTTGAGGGGCATATTTGGCCCGTTCTGCAGAACTTAAGCGTTGCGGCATTGGATGGGTGTTGGAAAGCCGGTGATCACGATAGCCTGGAAGGGGATTTTCATCTTCAGGAGAAGTATCTCTGCAGTAAAACCAAGTCTGGTTCCATTCCTTAGGATGGCTCTGTAGTTTGGCATGAGGGAATTCAACTTCCTTCCGCTTTTGAATAGAAACACCACCAAGTTCAGTGTTGAGACCATTTACAAATTACGTGCGCCGGTTTAGATGAAAGAAGTCCCGGAACAGTTCAGCAGTCGGTTCTTCTTGTAAATACACTTCACAGAAGACCTGGAAGTTGCATAGATTGGACACCGAGTTGGGTCCGATATCTTGAGGATGGAGTTGGAAACTGGCAAGCACATCTAGATAGAACTTTGACCCTGGCGGTTTGAAACCACGACATATGTGGTCGACAAAGACCACAACCTCGCCCTGCCTCGG
Source organism: Triticum urartu (assembly GCF_003073215.2). Taxonomy (NCBI): domain Eukaryota; kingdom Viridiplantae; phylum Streptophyta; class Magnoliopsida; order Poales; family Poaceae; genus Triticum; species Triticum urartu. Next base: position 104,651,963 of record NC_053028.1, on the reverse strand, counting down.
GGTTGGAGGATTTTCTGTTCCTAGAACTCGCCATCGAATTTCAGTTTTCTTAGGCAAGGTGCCAATGCTGACCATTCCGTTCAACTGTTCCTCGGTGACCCAGGAACGAGCCCAATTGCAAGCGGCAAACTATTTGTCCATTGTGAAACAAAAAGCTGGAAAAGAAATGCTGGTTTACAAGTCATTCACGGTGGTATACAAGATGCAGTGGAATAAAGATATACAGGTATGTGAAATTGCGTAAACCGGAGACGAATACAATAGTGAATGACAAGGTCATATCGAGGGCATACATGTGTTGTTAAACCGGACTATTACAATCAACATAAAGAAGGTTTACCGGTTTATTAGGGGACTAACGGTATGAGATAGATTGTTTTTACAAAGTAAACCGCCTACGTAGTACAGAGGATACAGATCTAAGGTGAAAAGGGCTAAGTAAGGAAAACAAGTTTCACAGGATCACAAGGGAATTTTGGATCTACCGAAGACAGAAAGGCAAAAATATTTTGACCTAAAAAGGGTAGGACCCGAAACAGTTTATGAAGGACTAGATCGGTTTTTTGCGCATAAGGGTTTGTGGTAGTAACAGAAGATTAGCCACGACAAAGGATACGTCAAGCGTGAAGTGTCCATCTATAGACTAAGGAGGAACAGGGAAGAACAACACCGAAGCACTGATGAACTTCAGAGAACTGCGAAGAACGGGGAAACCCTAATGGATCTAGAAAGGAAGGAGGAAAGGACTTACTGCGGCCGTGGAAGCAGCGGAGGTGTGCTGTGGAACTCTGGTACAAACATGTCGATGCAGCGGTCGACGGTGAGGCAGAGGCGAGGCTTGACGATGGCGGCGGCGCTCAGGTGCGGAGACGTCGCGATGAAGAAGAAGGGATGAAGGAGTAGCGAAAAGAAAAGAAAGGGGTCCTCTGCCTCTATTTATAAGGCGAAGTGATAACACCGCAAGTGCGGGAATCGAGGAGCTCAAAAATGGATAATTACTAATGGTGGCGCCTCGATGACTGAATACACATTAATGAAGGTAATCTTCAGCTTCAACGGATAGATGACGTCAGGGCAGTTTATCATGACCCTGGAATATGACGTCACGACGGTTTACAAGATGAAGATGCAAGGGAGGAATTTTTCTAAGTATTGAAGATTGACATGAACAAGTTCAAACCAATCTGGGGCCTAATGTCGGGGATATTACTACTCGACGTAAACCGGCCAGGAGTAGCCGGATTAGCTTTACGAAGATTAGAAGCCAATGAAGACGGAAGAATGATGGCGCATTATGAAGGCCCAAGGCTCAGGGGCGAGTTAAGGCCTGTAGATGTAAACCGACCTAATTATGTAACTTGCGTTATAAGATAGGAAGTGTAGAGACCGAACCGGACACGTTTATGATCCGGCTTCGGGACTCTGTAAACCGGCGATCGTCAACCTGTGTATATAAAGGGACGACCCGGCAGCGGTTGAGAGACAGACAACAAACTCGAGAGCCACACAAAGCGGATTCGCTTCCTGGCCTTCGAAACACAAGCAATACCAATCACAACTAGACGTAGGCTTTTACCTTCACAGAAGGGTTCGAACTAGTATAAATTTCCCGTGTCCCCTTGCCCGGTTTAATCCTTTTAAGCTAACCCGTTGCGATGGCTCCACGACGAAATCCTTTCACAAGGACAGCTGCCGTGACAAACCCACGACAAAAAGGTCTGCCCCAAAATGGGTGTCCACGTTGAAGGCATGAAAATGTTCATACCGTCCCTTCTTTACATGCAAAAAAGATTTGGTGAGCCGTGTTGAAGATGCTCGGATTGACTGATAGATGGCACGTCCGGCATTTCATTTCGGTCACCTTTTTTCTTTTTTCTGAACTCGTTTCACTCAGCCGACGGTAAGCTAAAAGCTGCACCACATGTTCCCTTGTGTGTGCCCCGCTTCATATACTTCCGGTCACGGGTAGTACGAAGGGGGAAAGGACTGCATTATCTGCTGTGTCCAGTCTTCCTGTTGGACATGGTAACTACGAGTCGGAGAGCCTGGTCACACGTGATAGCCGTAATAATGCGCGTGGGCGAGCGAAGGCGGTCCTAGGTTGGCACTAGTAGACAGCAGTTGACAGTGGAGAGAGATAGGTGGATGGCGATCACGTGATCAAGCTCTTTACGATGGTTGTGAGATGGCAACAGCACCATGGGTCCATGGCCATCCACCATTCAAAGAGAAAAATGAGTGGGAGAGAAAGAGGGATGGTGAACGAGACATGGAATCTCCACGTGAACCACTCGTTAGAACGTTAGAACGTCAACAGCCGGATTTAACAAATACGGTCTCCTAAAAGTACGCGGATGCGTATAGCGTTGGACGATCCCTCGTGCGTCCTGTCGGACAACCACACTTCTGATATTGAAATCCTTAAATTCATACAAATTCATGCACGTTCGATCATACACATAAATATCATATAGATAGTTCAAACATAAAATTTATTTGCAGTGCACAACTTACACATTAAGCTTCTTTTTTTTTATTATGGGCCCATGTATGCTCCATGTGCATCCTTTGATCTCGAAGATTCTAACGCATCTGTGGAAAATTTAGAATTTGATTTGCATCTTGTTCCGGGATGAGGACTTGTTCTCCATCCTTCTCAGAATCATGGGTTCAGGATGCTCCTTCACCCTCGCCGTCGACAATTATATTGTGTAAAATGACACAACATGTCATCAATTGCCATAAAGTTTTTTATTCCCACATCATTGCAGCTCCACAAATAAGACTCCAGCGAGTTTGGAGTACTCCGAATGCCCCCTTCACATCCTTCATAATTGCTTCTTGCATTATTGCAAAGTGGCTTTGTTTGTTGCCACGGGGATCGGATATAGTCTTCACAAACGTCACCCCACTGAGGATAGATACCATTCGTAAGGTAGTATCCCATGTTGTAGTCGTGCCTGTTGACTGTGTAGTTGCATGGCGGCGCTTCGCTATTACAAAGTCTCCTGAGTAGTTATCTTCAGGCATGTGTTCTCCTCCATCTGGACCATCTCACCAACGACATCGAGGGTACCTAATGCAAGCATCCCCAGAGCAGTCGTGCATTTCTGCTTAGGAGAGAATGAGAGTTGTCCACAGTAATCCCTGATGTGCCTGAAGTACGGATCATGTGCCCCCATCCCCTCCACCACGCGCAAAAATAAGGGTTTGCTCATACATAAGTGTCGACAAAAAAATGTATCAGGGAATGCTGGTCCAGGCTTAAGGTAGTCCTTGTAGAGCAGTCATCCTCAAGGACCCTATCCCGGTTGAAGACTCTTCTCCCTTTGATTGGACCCTTGAAGTGCAGAATGTGCTCCACCTTCCTTCCATTTCCTTTTGGATGCTCATAATCATCATCGTGTCAGCATCTTCGTCCGACTCCGATGAATCAAATAAATTCTTTTGCATTAATTCATCAAGCTCCTTGTTTACATACTCCACATCCGACAAACCCTCCGAATCCATTGTTTTTCCTACAAAAAATAGAAAAAACTACTCGGACAATTTGTCGAATACATAGAGGGCAAGCCACAATTTGAGAATAGTCGGACATACCGTGGCCGCTTCCGGGGCGACGAGGCTGTCGAGGAGGAGTTCTATGGTAGTTGTGGCGGCTATGAGTGGTCGGGGCAGCGGAACTACATGAGGGCTTGCGCAGACAAGGGAGCGAGGAGAGAAAAAGGTTGGTCCGAAAGGTTGGGAATTTGGTGGAATTTATGATGGGTCTTGTTTGTCGGATCCGACATGGCGGATGCTCCAAGCGCCCCATATCCGTCCAAGATATGACTTAGATATGGCCGACAACCCGGACATATAGAACTGATTTGAGGAGTTTGGCTAGATATGGCCGACAACCTGGACATATAGAACGATTCAGATTTAGCTAGCTAGCTAGCTCCTCCGTCGGGAGAGCCACGAGCGAGCACGTCGGCCGGGGCAGACGGCGAGCGGGCGCAGCGGCCAAGGTGAACGGGACGAACAGTGCGCGAGTGTTGCAGGCGGGGCGGATGGCGGGCGGGCGGACATAAGCGAGCCATGAATGTTCCGATGGCAGTCGGGCTTCCATCAACTGTTTTTCACATATACAGGGCACCCTCGAGTTGGCTCCGAAATTCTTATTTTCACAGTTTTGGTAGGGATGTTTTCCCGCCTCTTAAAAAACTTTACAGGCCAGAGTCTGTACGGGTTCTATTCGGATCGTTTTTTTTTTGTTCAAAATTGTAAATCGACGGTTATCTTATAATTTCATGCGTTCCGATATTGATTGTGCCGTCGGCCCAGCCCGGCGGTAGATGCCCTCGTCCCCGTGAAGAAGTTGAAGGGCGGATAAAGTAGGAGGAGCAGCGGGCGTCGCGCTCGTGTAGCGCTCGGGTCGGAAACTCGTGATGTGCCGATCAGCCAATCATGCCCTCGCATCTTGACAGGAGAAATACGGCCTGGCCGCCGGCATCTGCTAGCTGTTTTCTGGTTGAATTCGCCATCCATACTGCCTTAATTTGATGCCGGTGCCGCTGCCAACCGCCGCATGCGTCTGCTCCCCGAACCCAGCTGCCCAATCCAAACCCAGCGACCTTCCCCCTCCCGTCCGTAGTACGATGAACAGCTAAACGCCACCGATCAGCAGCAGATTTTTTTTTTGTGTGTGTGTGTGGCCGTAGATCTTCGTCACGCCAAACAGCCGCGGCTGACGGAACTTCGACAGGCCAGCCTACGCCGCTCGTTTCCGGCGTCGTGGTCCTTCGGACAGCTCAGGGCTCAGGCAGAGGGTGGCGGCCAGAGTCGGGTTTCTCGCATGATCATGTCCATAAGCGTCCGCATCGTCATGTCCATACCAGCTTTGTAAAAAGCGCACTCAAGAGTCGGGTTTCTCGCATGATCAGACATAGGAGTAATTATCTTCCAACGCCAACTAGACAAATCGACAAGCATGGTGCGCCCAACCTCAACGCCTCATGATACTGAAGAAATCAATGTGTGGCGATGGGCGGTGGCCGCGCGGTGCAGTGAGGTCGACGGGTGTGCCGTCGATCAGTTCAGACATGAAGAGCAAAAGTGGCATGGCATGGGGTGCTCGCCAGCTAAGTGGCAATGCTGCAGTCCCAGAGAAGCAAAATGCAGTTCCTGGCTCAGAAAACTGTGATATGATAGAAAGAAAGCCATGGCTACGGAGCCATGAGAATTCGACGGGTCAGAGCTTAGCCAACCTTGCTCTTTTCAACAGCAATACAGTAAGGAGGCCAGCAAAGTATCCCAAACGATACAACCAAGGGAACATTTCGCTTGCAGAAAAAACATTCAGCTGACATCAAGAGAGACGAATTGAAATCGCATTAACACTGACAAAGGTGGGGAGGTCAAGTGTTGTGCAAACTCAATTACTAGCATGCTAAACCTATTGATTTCTTCTGCCGGTTGCAACATATTTGGCTCGGATACTACTTAAGAAAGACGGAGTCTTCTACCAACGAACTGTCGACACAGGTGAAGCCTCTCCTGATGAGAATTCAACAGTTAAACCAACCTAGGATAATCCTTAGGTCATTACTGACTTATTTCATGCTGCAAGGAGGCCAGCAAAGCATACCGACCGATATAACCAAGGGAGCACTCGACAAATTGAAAACAGAAGTGCAGGCTCAACCAAATTACTCAAATGTCAGAACAATCTAGGATCTGAAAATTCAGGTTCACAAATGCAGGCTCAACCAAATTATTCGAATAAACCTATTGACGAATATGTTGCATCCAACAGCAACGGAATGTGACTGGAAGATACAAGCTACCGAGGAGTCTCAATCGCAGGTGCAGTGAAGAAAGCAGAATGTGGAGAAGATCAGCTGCATGTTGGGGATAAGTTGAGAACGAAGAGCATGAAGAACGATGCCAACTGCCCAACTCAGCACCGCAGTCTAGAAAGGCTTGCACCTCCTGCAATACTTACCCAGGTATAATTGCCCCTCACATGACCTCATCACCTGCCATGGGGCTCGGAGGCAAGGGTGCAGGCCATTCAACTAAATACCTTGCCGTCAGTCCCAGAGAAGCAAGCAGATGCAGCTTCTGGAGACTCGTCCTACAAAGAAATTTGCGCTTCTAATACTTCCAGAAGCTGCATTTATCAGCACAATCAAACCTTACCAATTTGCAAAAGAAGAAAGGTCGTTACTGCTTTTTGACGAGCAGCATCTTCAACGAAGAACACGCGACGCAGA